>NC_057811.1:178189383-178269678 GCF_018294505.1 Triticum aestivum
CCCGCCACCACCTGCCGAGGCCCGCCGCCGCGCGCCCCACGCCTCGCCACCGCTCGCCGAGTTCTGCCATCTCGTGCCCGACCGCGAGTGCCGCAGGCACCGCCGCCTGCCGCCTAGATCCGTCGCCCGCGAAGGAAGGGGAGTCGGGAGAGGAAGTCCCCCCACCGCCGCCGTCTGCCACGCGGGTTTCACCCGGCAGCGTCACCCGGCGGCGGTGCGAGGAGGGGAGGAGGAGAGGGCGGCGGCGGCGCCTAGGGTTGGAGAAGCCCCCTAGTCGCCCAGGGCGGGGGCGACGCCACCTAGGCTCAATATAAAGGTGGAAACCAAAATAACTGATACAGATTTTAGTGTACAGATGCAGCCATGATTTCCAGGCAAGAATTATCATATTCAACTCATGTACTTTTTCCTGGAATTCGATTTATCTTCACATATTGTGCAGAGAACTCACTGTTTTATCATCACATATTGCCAGTTTTTTTGGATAAAAACCAAATTATCATTCCGTACAGAAAAAACTAATAAGAACCTCACATAAATTCTTTCCAGGCTATAGAACAATCTCTGAAAAGTGTTCGTTTGTTTGACGGTGGTGTTCCCGATAAGCTTGTGCAAAAATACAGCGGTGGCATGAAACGTCGTCTCAGCGTCGCCATCTCTCTAATTGGTGACCCTAAGGTACTTGTATTTGTCAACTGAATTCATTCACGATTCGATAAAGCTTCTGAGCGTTCATGCTTGGAGAAATCTGTAGGTTGTTTATATGGATGAACCAAGTTCTGGCTTAGATCCGGCATCAAGGAAAGACCTATGGAAAGCCGTCAAGTCTGCCAAACAGGACAGGGCCATAATTCTCACGAGTACAGTACTTTACCTTCAATTCTCATACAGCAGTATATTCAGTTCATCGCTGCATTTTCGTGTGTGTGCATCTTGAGCTTGACATCACATGAACAAAGTTCAAAACATACTTCCACCAATCTCGCAGCACATTCAATGGAAGAAGCCGAAGTTCTGTGCGATCGGATAGGAATAATCGCGGACGGTACCTTGCAGTGCATTGGAAACTCAAGAGAGGTACAATTAACGTACGCCAATAAGTTGATCACATCTTTGCACATGATTTCAGATGATAACGCAGCCACCCAATCCGCCTTTTCCAGCTGAAAACCAAGTACGGAGGCTCATATGTGCTGACGATAACGACCACGGCGGGTGAGGAGGCTGAGGAGGAGGTGGCGAAGCTAGTCCAGTCCATCTCGCCGGCTGTGAGCAGGGTGTACCGCATCTCTGGGACGCAGAAGTTCGAGATGCCGAAGCAGGAGGTGAGGATATCGGCGGTGTTCCATGTCATGGAGAGCGCGAAGAGCAGGACGACCGTTCTTGCGTGGGGCCTGGCTGATACGACTCTGGAGGATGTGTTCATCAGAGTTGCCAAGGAGAGCGAGGTATCCTCTGTCACCTCATCGGCAAGATAATCCGGCCCAGAAGAGTCACTGTTTGCTGTTCATCACAGTTGCAGCTTCAGAGATATCGTCGTGTGGCAAATTGGCAGTGCATGTAGCTTTAAGGCTTCAAATGAGTTTGGACTTTGGACTATGGAAGGTGTAGCTTTAGATTATTAGATATATGTCACTGAAGAACTCAGGGATAAGGATTTCTAAACGATAAGAAATATGTTTCAAGTTAGGTAGCTTGAAAACAAAATAAAAAATTTGACACAAAAAACTTATCTGAGTATCCTAAATATGATTTGAAAATGAAATAGTTTATGGACATTCATGAAAAATTACAAATATGATGATTTTAGGTTTCGTGAATGTTTGTAAAGTACTTCCTCCGTCCCATAATATTAGAACGCCAGTGTAAAAAATGCTCTGATATTATAGGACGGAGGGAGTATATGTGAGTTTTCACTAATCCCTTGCTTTTCAGTAAAGATTTCAATGTTCTCATTTTTTGAACTTATTCATTTTAAACATTCCCAAAAATAATACTGGCTTTTCTGGATTGCTTGTCAAATTTATTATTATTATTTTCTGTTTTTCTTATTGATTATAGTTAGAATTGTGTCGAATATTGTGTACAAGGTAGATTACAGTTGGACTCCGAGTAGTATTGTTTTTAGATATGATATGGAGTCGTGTCCTAGTAGGACATTTGTATCTTAGGCCTCTCATATATAACGAGGTAGACACACGATGTAACCTATGCCAACATAATACCATAGGAATGTAGGAAAAGCCGGCGGCATGTGCCGGCGTCCAGGGCAACCGGGTGCGGTATTGTAGCGGTGTCATAGGGAGGAGCACACATAATCAAGCCCCGAGATGTAGTCATATTGATGAACCTCGTTAACAAATCTTGGTGTCGTGCTTATGTAATTGTTTGGTCCTCAAATGATCGATAGTATGCCTCGGATTTATTTTAATAAGTGATATCATAAACAAGGTTACGAAGAGGTTGCGGATTGTTGATCTAGAGGAAATATCGAGTTTGAGATACAACCGGCTGTGGCGTGGTTCTCGACGAGATTGGCAGAAGCAGTTAGAACAGTCCGAAGTTCTCGCGGCGGCGCGATGTATCGCTGAAGCAGTAGTTAGAAGGAATTCCTATCCGGCACGTTCAGCGCCGTGGAAGCAAACCGGCGCCTGCTGGCAACGCTAGTGGGCCGCTCCACGGACGAAAGAAAGCAGAAAAAGTCTCATGGCAAACCGCAAAAATACGTGGGAACGAGGACTCAAACCCGCGCCTGTACTGCAGCATTATTCAGCTAGCCACTACACCACCAGAACTCTAGTGTTTTATAGCAAACGCGAATTAATAAGAAATAAAAGCCGCGCTATTTATTACGTATTTTTAAACTATTCGCTTTTTTGGAACAGACGATTTGTTAATGAAAAAAGTTCATAAAATTTTGAAAAAAGTTCATCGATTAGCAAAAAATTCATCAAATTTGAAAGTAGTTCATTGATTTCGAAAAAGTTGATCGATTTTGGAAAAAAATCATCGAATTTGAAAAAAATTTCATCAAATTTGAAAAAGAGTTCATCAATTTTGAAAAAAGTTCATCAAATTTAAAGAAAGTTCATCATATTTGGAAAAAAAAATCATCAAGTTTGTAAAAGAGAATTCATCAACTCTTTTAAAAAACAATATAATTTAAAAGGTTCATCAATTTAGGAAAAAAAGGTTCACGAAATCTGAGAAAAATTGGTGCATTAAAGAAAACGAAAAAAATGAACAGAAAAGGATAAAAGAACAAAAGGAACTTAAAAACTAAATAAATAAAGGAAGGGAAGTGTATTGGCAAAACGGGGGCGGTGGCCCGAAGGTTCGTGTGTAACCATCGTAGCGAAGGGTCGCGGGTTCGATTCCCTCTACCCCTGTATTTTTTACGTGTCTGAAAAGAGAAAATGGGCCGAGCCCAGTAAACATGATTGCAGGCGCCCCTTAGCAGAATACACATTAACGGATTAACGGATGCCTGCAGCGCCAAATAGAAAATGCCGTATTCAGATCGGATAGATCGATCCGATCGGAACCAGGAGCAGCAACATGGTGCGAGACGTGAAGCTTCAGTAGCGGCCCGATGCACGGGCTGGCATTAGGCGTGCGGTCGCATGCGCGTGGAGCAGCTGCGTGGTCGCTAGGGCACTAGCGGTTCGTGACTTGTGTGCAGGCGTGCGCGTGCGTTGTGCAAGGGTGCAGTGCTGGTTGCTGCGTTGCGCTAGAGCCGACGGAATCAAGACCGAGGATTTGTTTGAGACAAAAAAAAGCTACCAGGACCACGTGTGTGCACGAGAGCAGTTTGTGGGTGGACCAAGTTCGGTCCTGTTATGCTAAGAGCAACTCCACTCCAGTGGGGCGACCCAAACGGATGGCAATTTCGTCCGTTTTTTGTCCGTTTCGGTCGGCCATTCGCCTGGCGTCCGCCCTTTCTTAGATTTGAGTCGGCAGCGCGTCCAACGCGCCTATTTATATATGCCGGCGTGGCCGGCTGGCCGCCCAATATAATATTGATTTGCATTCAAATATATTGTCAAATAACGTAGTTTACCGAATAAAATAGTATAGTTTTACAAGCCGGATACAAATAAAAATGTTTCACGTAGTTTTGCAAACGAATAAAAGAAGATACATCTATTAATTGCCTACATGAGCCCACATATACTCAACCAAATCATTTTGCAGTTGCACGTGAGTTTTCCAATCACGCATGTCTTGATGAAATTGGGTGAACTGTTCAAATGTTCCCGCTACTCCATGCTCAGACACAACATTCTCACCCTGAAACTGAAACCCTTGATCGTACAGACGTCCCGGGCGCTCATCTTGTACGATCATATTGTGCATGATCACACAAGCAGTCATCACCTCCCATAGTTTCTGCGTGCTCCAGGTATTAGCAGGATACCGAACGATGCCCCATCGAGATTGCAATACACCAAAGGCACGCTCGACATCCTTCCTAGCACTCTCTTGCTCTTGAGCAAATCTTTTCCTCTTCTCTCCGACAGGGTTGGGTATTGTCTTGACAATAGTGGTCCACTGAGGATAGATACCGTCACCCAGGTAGTATCCTTTGTCGTAGTTGTGTCCGTTGACAGTAAAGTTCATCGGTGGGTTGTTGCCTTCGGCAAGCCTAGCAAACACCGGCGAGCGCTGAAGCACGTTGATATCATTGTGTGATCCAGCCATGCCAAAGAAAGAGTGCCAGATCCAGAGATCTTGAGATGCCACGGCCTCTAGTATGACAGTGCAAGCCCTGACATGTCCCTTATACTGCCCTTGCCAAGCAGAAGGACAGTTCTTCCACTCCCAGTGCATGCAGTCTATACTGCTAAGCATCCCTGAGAAGCCCCTTCTGGCATTCATCGCTAACAAACGGGTTGTATCTTCAGCTGCCGGCTCTTTCAAGTACTCAGGGCCAAACACAGCAATAACAGCCTTGCAGAACTTACACAGGGACTCTAGGCATGTAGACTCACTCATACGGACGTACTCGTCAATGAGATCACCGGGCACTCCGTATGCAAGCATTCGGATGGCGGTAGTGCATTTCTGATAAGAGGAGAAACCGATCTTGCCGACGGCATCCTCTTTGCACTCGAAATAGTCATCACAGCCGACCACCCCCTCTCTAATACGGTTGAAAAGATGCCTACTCATACGGAAACGGCGGCGGAATTTTTAATGTTTGAACAACGGGTTTGTTGTATCAAAGTAGTCCTTCCAAAGAAGGAAATGCCCGCTCTCTCGGTTGCGATTCAACGCCGGAAGGTGGCCCGGAATGGAGCCACAGAACAATGGCCGCTGGCTGTTGAGGTGGTGATGGACCAACATGGCAGCCAATATCTTCTCCTCGTCGTCGGACGACGAATCGTCGGAGTCGCAAAGGAAATTGTGAAAAAAGAACTTGACGGCGGAGTCCATTTTCATACCTTGGCAAACTGTCGAACAGCTTGCGCACGTCGAAGAAGGAGATGGCCGGCGAGGGGAGTCGCGGCGCGCACGGACCAGCTAGCTGCCCTGCCGACGTCCGACGAGTGGGCCGACGTCCGACGAGCGTGCCGGTGAGGATCTGGCCGGGGCGGCGAGGCGGCTTCTTGGTCGCGGGCGGCTGCGCGGTGGGGGGGCTGTGGTGGAAAGCAGTTTGCTCCCCGGCGGCAAGACGGCGGTGGCGGGCGACGGGGGAGTGGGCGACGTTGCTGGGCGGATGTGGAGGCGGCGGCAGCTGGCAGAGTCGCCGACAAAAATAGGCGGCGACGTCGGCGACGAAGGAGGCGGGCGAGGGTTGTTGTTGGCTGGGGGGTGAGGGGGAGGCCAATGTGCCACCAACCAGCAGGCCCGGGGAGAGGAGAAGGCGAGCGTGCGCGCGTCCGTCGCGTGTCCACGTTGACGCAAATCCGGCTAAAAAATGGGCCGGGAATGGGTCGCCCGCGGACGAAAAGCGGACGCATGTCCGTTTGGGTCGGCGCGTTGGGCCGCCTTTTGTGTTCGCGCCGACCCAAACGGACGGTGGCGGATGAAATGGGTCGCCCCATTGGAGTTGCTCAGGTACACGGAGAAGCAACAACAAATAGTGATAGGAAAGGAGAAAAGTTGTGCAATTTGCATATAAGTTTTTTTGGGTCGATCTGCTGAGATGGCTTGTAACACGTGGATAGGTTGCGAAGGCGCACTGTGACGCCCCCGATTTAACCGTACACTAATCATGCACGCAAATGTGTACGATCAAGATCAAGGACTCACGGAAAGATATCACAACACAACTCTAAAACATAAATAAGTCATACAAGCATTATAATACAAGCCAGGGGCCTCGAGGGCTCGAATACAAGTGCTCGATCACAGACGAGTTAGCGGAAGCAACAATATCTGAGTACAGACATAAGTTAAACAAGTTTGCCTTAAGAAGGCTAGCACAAACTGGGATACAGATCGAACGAGGCGCAGGCCTCTTGCCTGGGATCCTCCTAACTACTCCTGGTCGTCGTCAGCGGGCTGCACGTAGTAGTAGGCACCTCCAGTGTCGTAGGTGTCGTCGTCGACGGTGGCGTCTGGCTCCTGGGCTCCAGCATCTGGTTGCGACAACCAGATAGAAAGGAAAGGGGGAAAAGAGGGAGAGAAGCAACCGTGAGTACTCATCCAAAGTACTCGCAAGCAAGGAGCTACACTACATATGCATGGGTATATGTGTAAAGGGGCATATCAGTGGACTGAACTGCAGAATGCCAGAATAAAAGGGGGATAGCTAGTCCTGTCGAAGACTACGCTTCTGGCCATCTCCATCTTGCAGCATGTAGAAGAGAGTAGATTGAAGTCCTCCAAGTAGCATCGCATAGCATAATCCTACCCGGCGATCCTCGTCGCCCTGTTAGAGAGCGATCACCGGGTTGTATCTGGCACTTGGAAGGGTGTATTTTATTCAGTATCCAGTTCTAGTTGTCATAAGGTCAAGGTACAACTCCGGGTCGTCCTTTTACCGAGGGACACGGCTATTCGAATAGATAAACTTCCCTGCAGGGGTGCACCACATAACCCAACACGCTCGATCCCATTTGGCCGGACACACTTTTCTGGGTCCATGCCCCGGCCTCGTAAGATCAACGCGTCGCAGCCCACCTAGGCTCAACCGAGAGGTCAACACGCCGGTCTAACCCTATGCGCGCAGGGGTCTGGGCCCATCGCCCTATGCACACCTGCACGTTGCGAGGGCGGCCGGAAACAGACCTAGCCTAGTGGCGTTCCAGTCCCAATCCGGCGCGCCGCCGCTCCGTCGCTGACGTCAAAAAGAGCTTCGGCTGATACCACGACGCCGGGATACCCATAACTACTCCCGCGTAGATGGCTAGTGCGTATAGACCAAATGGCCAGACTCAGATCAAATACCAAGATCTCGTTAAGCGTGTTAAGTATCCGAAACGCCGACCAGGGCCAGGCCCACCTCTCACCTAGGCGGTCTCAACCTGCCCTGTCGCTCCGCCACAAAGATCCACTTGCGGGTACTCCTACGAGCCGACCCGACTTTAGTCATCACATGTGTCATGTGTATAGTATATAAGTATATACCCGTGATCACCGCCCAAGTGATCACGGCCCGATAGTATAGCACAGCAGACGGACAAGATGTAGGGCCACTGATGGAAACTAGCATCCTATACTAAGCATGTAGGATTGCAGGTAAAGGTAACAACAGTAGAAGCAAGGGCAGGCTATGCATCAGTATAGGATTAACGGAAAGCAGTAACATGCTACACTACTCTAATGCAAGCAGTACAGAGAAGAATAGGCGATATATGTTGATCAGGGGGGGGGGGGCTTGCCTGGTTGCTCTGGCCAGTAGGAGGGGTCGTCAACTCCGTAGTCGAACTGGGCAGCAGCAGTGTCGGTCTCGTAGTCTACCGGAGAGAAGAGGGGGAAGAAACAGTAAATACAATGCAAACATAAACATGACGATGCGTGACATGACAATGAGCAGTGCGAGGTGTGTCCTAACGCGACAGTAGGTGGTACCGGCGAAGGGGGGGAACATCCGGGAAAGTAATCCCGATGTTTTGCGTTTTCGGACAGATGGACCGGAGGGGGAAAGTTGCGAGTTCGATAGGTTAGGGAGGTGTGGTGGACGAATGGACTGCGTATCCGGATTCGTCTCGTCGTTCTGAGCAACTTTCATGTTGAAAATATTTTAATCCGAGTTACGGATTAAAAGATATGATTTTCTAAAGATTTTATTAATTTCTGGAATTTAATTAATTATTTAATTTAATTCGAAAATGGATTTATGACATCAGCATGATGTCATGCTGACGTCAGCAGTCAACGTTGACCGTTGACCTGGTCAACCTGACAGGTGGGTCCCACCTGTCAGGGCTGTTACCTAATTAACTACTGTTTAGTTAAATTAATTATCTAATTAGATTAATTTAAACAGGATTAATTAACTTAATTAATTTAGTTAATTAATTAATTAAATTTATTTTTATTATTTGTTTTATTTATATATTTATTAATTTATTATTATTATTATTTTATTACATTATTATTTATTTATTTATTTATTATTTTTATTTTATTTTATTTTTTATTTTTTTTATTCGTTCTGTGCGTGGGCCCCGGCTGTCATTGGGCCAGGGGGTTCGGGCCCAGGGGGCAGTGGCTCCAGGGGGGCGAGGCCCACCTGGCAGTGGCCCAGGGGCAACAGGCGGGCGCGGGCGCGGCGCGCGTGTGCGGCGCGGCGACGGCGGTGGGCGTGGGCGACGGGCGCCCGTAGCCTGCCCAGGGCAGGGCGGGGCCGTGGCCATGGACGAGGCCGCCGGCGCCCACGACGCCGGCCAGGAGGGCGGCGGAGGGCCGCGGGCGGCGCGGGGGTGAAGGTAGCGGCGGGGCTGGCTGGAGCGGGGCCGCGGACCAGAGGGGGGGGAGGCGCCTGCGGGCGCGCACGGGGAAAGCCGGA
Source organism: Triticum aestivum (assembly GCF_018294505.1). Classification (NCBI taxonomy): domain Eukaryota; kingdom Viridiplantae; phylum Streptophyta; class Magnoliopsida; order Poales; family Poaceae; genus Triticum; species Triticum aestivum. The sequence goes on from NC_057811.1 coordinate 178,198,343, forward strand.
GCGGGGCGAGCGGGCTGCAGGCGAGCAGGGGGCCACGGCGGCGCGCAGGGTGGCAGGCCGCAGCGGTGCAGCAGCGGCAGGAAGGGGAGGCCAGGGGCGCGACGCGGGCGGCGGCTACGCGGGGGGGGGGGGGGCTGCGGGAGCGCGAGCTCGCGCGCAGCCACGGGCGCGAGGCAACGGCGCGGGCCGCGCGGCCGGGGCGCCGCGAGCGCGAGCGCGGGCAGAGGAGAAGAGGGAGGGAGGTGCTCACGGTGGGGGTGCGGGGTCTGGGCAACGAGCGCGGGGAGGAGCGACGGGGACGACGCAACGCAGGGGAGGAGGGGAAGCAGGCCGGCGGGGGGGGGGGGTGCTCCGGCGAGGGCGAACTCCGGGCGGCGACGGCAACGGGGTCGAACGCCTCCTCCTCGATCCCGATCCACATCGGGGGAGAGGGGAGATATTTCGGGGGGAGTGGGGGGTGCTGTCGGTGGGGAGTGGGGGGGGGGGTGGATAAGGTGGGGTGTCGGTGGGCCGGCCGGCTGGGCCTGGGGGTTGGCCCAGTTGGGCCAGGTCCAGTGGGGGGCTCCTCTTTTTGTTTTTTGTTCTGTTTTCTTTTCTTTTTGTAATTTCTTTTCTTTTATTTATTTGCTTTTCTGTTTTATTTCAATTTAAACTATTTAGGCTTTTCTGTTTTCTTTTACCACACCATATTTACTTATGCAAAATATGGCATCTCCCGAACATTTTTATTTTAATATTTGAAAACTTTTGTCGTTTGACTTATTTAGGGTATAAATTTGAAATGGTTTTGAATTAACCCGAGATTAATTACAGTGACAGAGGTGACGTGCCATCATTAACGTGAGATTACTGTAGCATGATTATCCGGGCGTTACAAATCTCCTCCACTACAAGAAATCTCGTCCCGAGATTTAGGAGGTAGAAGGAAACAGTGCGGGGTATTCTTCGCGCAGACGATCCTCTCGTTCCCAAGTGGCTTCATCTTCAGAATGGTGCGACCACTGGACTTTGAGAAACTTGATCGCCTTCTGACGTGTGCGGCGTTCAGCTTGGTCGAGAATGCGGACCGGATGCTCCTTATAGGAGAGGTCTTGCTGCAATTCGAGCACTTCATGATCCACTGCTCGGATTGGGTCCTTGAAGCAACGGCGGAGCTGTGACACATGGAACACATCGTGAACCTGAGAAAGGTTCGGCGGAAGCTCCAGTTGGTATGCCACTTTTCCACGCCTTTCGAGAATAGTGAATGGGCCAATATAGCGAGGAGCTAGTTTGCCCTTGATTCCGAAGCGGTGAGCACCCTTCATAGGTGTGACTCGAAGATAAGCCTTTTCGCCAGGTTGATAGACCATGTCTTTATGATGACGGTCATACTGACTCTTCTGACGTGACTGAGCAGTCTTGAGATTCTCGCGAATAATGCGGACTTGTTCTTCGGCATGTTGGATAATATCCGGACCAGAAGAGTGGACGTTCCCCAGTTTCTGACCAGTTCAGAGGGGTTCGGCACTTTCGTCCATATAACACTTCGAAGGGGGCCATCTTCAGACTAGCTTGATAGCTATTATTATAAGAGAACTCAGCATACGGGAGAGATTCCTCCCATTTCTTGCCGAAGGAAATAACACAAGCTCGAAGCATATCTTCGAGAACTTGGTTGACGCGTTCAACTTGCCCTTGCGACTGAGGATGAAACGCAGTACTGAATGACAGATGAGTTCCCATAGCTTCTTGGAAACTTGCCCAGAATCTTGAAGTGAATAAGCTGCCACGGTCTGAGCTGATAACCAATGGAATACCGTGGAGTGAAACAATCCTGGACATATAGAGCGTTGCCAACTGGCTAGCAGTGATCGTTTCTTTGACCGCCAGAAAATGTGCAACTTTGGAAAGCCGGTCAATGACGACAAGAATAGCATCATTACCTTTCTGTGATTTGGGAAATCCAGTGACGAAGTCCATCTCAACATGGTCCCATTTCCATTCAGGAATAGAGATAGGTTGCAGAGTTCCAGCAGGCCTTTGATGTTCTGCTTTGATACGACGGCAAACGTCACACTCAGCAACATAACGAGCAATGTCTTGCTTCATATTAGACCACCAGAATCTCTGACGGATGTCTTGGTACATCTTTGTACTACCAGGGTGGATACATAGAGGCGTATCATGAGCTTCTTTCATAACTTCCTGTGTCATATCCAGGTTCTTCTCTGCACATGGCACCACTAGGCGGCCCTTGAAGTATAAGGTGCCATCTTCAGCAATGGTGAATAATGAGGGCTTTCCTTCTGCGAGGTAGCGCTTAATCTTGTGGGCTTCAGAGTCATACTTCTGTAGCCTTTTGATGCTATCCACGAGATCTGGTTTAGCAACTAGGGTATTGAGGGAACCCTGGGTAACAACGTGGAGGTTCACCTTGCCAAACTCCTTAGGAGGGGGAGCGAGTGCACCCGGAGGAACAATATGGAGGTTCAGCTTCCTGAATTCTTCAACAAGCGAGGGCTGAACTTTGTGAACCTGGAGGTGGTTGCAGTAAGACTTGCGGCTCAAGGCATCAGCCATTACATTAGCCTTGCCTGGCGTATAGGAAATACCCAAGTCAAAGTCTGCAACAAGCTCCATCCATCTCTGCTGACGGAGGTTCAGGTCTGGCTGAGTAAACAGATACTTCAGACTTTGGTGGTCAGTGAAGATCTCGCAACGATTACCGAGAAGGTAATGTCGCCACTGCTTCAGCGCATGAATGACAGCAGCAAGTTCGAGGTCGTGAACTGGGTAGTTCTCTTCGTGAGGGCGCAATTGCCGAGAGGCATAAGCAATCACTTTGCGGTCTTGCATTAGGACACAGCCTAATCCTTGACGGGAAGCGTCGCAGTAAATGACGAAGTCCTTCTTAGTATCAGGTGGAGCTAGAACTGGGGCAGAAGTCAACTTGTCTTTGAGTGCCTGGAAACTTTCCTGACATTTGTCTGTCCATTGGAACTTGACGCCCTTATGCAACAGGTTAGTCAGAGGCCTGGCGATCTTGGAGAAGTTCTCGACGAATCGACAGCAATAGCTGGCGAGACCGAGAAAACTTCTGACTTGCTTAACGTTCTTGGGAGGAGTCCAATCAAGAATAGCCTGAACTCGCTCAGGGTTGACGGCAATACCATCCTTAGAGATGACATGCCCAAGATAGGTTACTTCCGGTAGCCAGAATTCACATTTGGAGAACTTGGCATATAGTTGATGCTCTCGTAACTTCTCCAGCACAAGTCGAAGATGTTCAGCATGTTCTTCTTCGTTCCTGGAAAATACCAGGATATCATCCAGATAAACCACGACGAACTTGTCGAGGTAATCCATGAATATATAGTTCATCAGACGAGAGAAAGTGGCTGGAGCATTGGTTAAACCGAAAGACATGACGGTGTACTCGTATGAACCATAGCGAGTCACGAAGGCGGTCTTTGGGATATCCTCTTCGCGAACACGGATCTGGTGGTAGCCCAACCTCAAGTCGAGCTTAGAGAACACTGACGAACCTGCCAGTTGATCATATAGATCATTGATCCGAGGAAGAGGGTATTTATTCTGAATGGTAGCTTGGTTTATAGGACGGTAGTCTTGAACTAACCGGTTTGTCCCATCCTTCTTCTTGACAAAGAGAGAAGGTGCTCCCCAAGGAGAGCAACTTGGGCGAATGAATCCTTTGCGAAGAGATTTGTCGATTTCCTCCTTAAGCTCAAGGAGTTCATGCGGCGGCATTTTGTAGGGTCGCTTGGCTATAGGAGTGGTGCCTGGTTTCAAGTCGATGATGAATTCGACAGCTCTAGCAGGGGGAATCCCTGAAAGTTCTTCAGGGAAGACGTCGAGGAATTCACGCACGATGGGAATGTTTTCAATGCCCTCGAGTGGTGCAGCGTTCAATGCATAGAGCCTTGCCTCGGCATTTTGCACCAGATGGGCTTGGTAAGTAACTATCTCATCTGAAGGGTGTAGCAGATGGACGGTCTTAGTGGTGCAAACGATTGAAGCAGTATGCGCTTTTAGCCAATTCATTCCCAAAATGAGATCAATGCTACAGGACTTCAGTACGATGGGAGAGACAAGAAATTCCAGTCCTTCGATTTCAATGGGGACGTCGTTGCAAATCATGGAGGTTCGACATCGGGCCGCAGGGGTGTGTACTAATAGTGAAGCATTCATGTCTTCGCTTCTAATGCCATGCATGAATGCAAAATCTTCTGACATGAATGAATGTGATGCACCTGTATCAAATAAAACGGATGCGGGTACTGAATTTACGAGGAGTGTACCCATCACAGTAGCAGGCTGGTCTTGAGCTTCGTTGAGATCAACGTGGTTGGCATGAGCACGACCATAAGACTTAGCATTGTTGTTGCGGGGCTGGTTGTTACCACGGCCAGTTGCTGGAAGGGCCAGTTGATTCTGGTTCTGGTTGCATTCTCTAGCACGGTGTCCTGGTTGACCACACCTGAAGCACAAGCCATTATTGGGAGTGGGAACAGGGGCTTGGGATGGTGGAGCTGGAAGTCTTGACTTCCTAGACGGTGGTGGAGGCAGACGAGGTGCAGCATAGGTCTGCCTTGGGGCAGATGCATTTGGACGGTACATGCTGTTCGGGATCCATATCTTACGCTTCTGTGAGGGCGAGCCCGAAGATGAGCCCGTGTCACGGTTGCGCCTGTGAGAGCTCTGGTATTCCTGCAGACCAGTTTCGACATTGATGGCCTTGTTCACCAAGGTGGCGAAATCAGCAAAGTCATGCACTAGAAGTGCGAGCTTGATGTCAGCTTGAAGGCCATCACGGAACTTCTCCTGTCTGCGTGCATCAGTTGCAATGTCCTCCTCAGCACAGCGAGACAAGTCCAGAAACTCCCGTTGATAAGCTTCAACAGTTTTGTTGCCTTGGGTGAGGTTGCGGAACTCACGCTTCTTCCGGTCCATGACTCCTTGAGGAATGAAGCAGGCACGGAAAGCAGCTTGGAAGTCTGGCTAGGTGATGATTGTCCCAGCTGGCAGAGTACGCCTGTGGCTGTCCCACCATTGAGCTGCGGGTCCCTTCAGAAAGAAGGAAGCAAAGTTGACATAGCTGGCAGGGGCTACATCGGCAGACTCCATCTCATAGGTGATGTCACGGAGCCAGTCATCAGCATCCAGAGGCTGAGTTGAGCTGCGGTACACAGTTGGGTTCAGGCGCATGAAATCCTGCAGAGTTACTGGTCCATATTGGGGCGAGGAAACTGAGCCATCATATTTTCCATGAATTGGCGGTTCAGTTCAAACTGTTGGATCATACCAGCCATGTACTCAGGTGGTGGTGGGGCATTGCCACCACTACCACGACCACCTGGTCTAACCATCCTGCTAATATATAACAGGGGTTCAGCATTGAGAAATTTGCAAAGACAAGGATCATTCATGATGAAACATGCATAATGAAAGGAGCACGATAGCTACTACATAGTAGTCGGCATAACTTACAAAAGGGGTCATGCATAGAGTTCAGTACACAGAGTTCAGTACACAGTCTAAGACAACATAGGCGGCACACAGGCTCGCGGCGAATGCATCTAACACTACAAGCAAGCCTACATCAGTCCCAAGAGGTACTGTGGAGGTAATCGTAGCCCGACAGCTGGTAGTGAGGCACCGGATAGCCCTCCACGTCAGCAGACTGGGGGCCGCAGATACTCAGGTGTAGAGCCCGACGCTCAGGTGGCAGAAGAGGACCAAGTGCGGGAGAGTAGCCTCCCACCTCTGTCCAACTGACACCGTGGGGCATCACGGTCCTGACTGGGTAGATCGCAGTACGCGGTAGCTGTCCAGATCGGACAAAGGGGTGCAGCAGCGTCAGAGCACGGTAAAGGTGCTGACGGGTGGTGTACATCTCGTGGCGAAGAGCTCGGTTAGCTCGATCCAGCCCATCAGCATGCAGAACCAGGTTCTAATGGTAGAAGGGCTCTCGGGTGACAGTGGAGTAGGCAGCAGTATAGTATCCCTCCGCACCAACATCAGATGCGATAGCAATGTGCCTGAATGGGGAGGTGTCCAACTCCCGATACTCTCCACGAAGACGTGTCAGAGCAGCATAGGCAGCATCGTGGACAGCCATATCGATGGTCACACCAACGCCATGAGCGGTGTGCAGCACAGTAGTGGAGTCATACTCCCGCGAGTAGAGGTGGACGATGGCACGGTACTGCTCCTGGTTAAAGTCCTGGTACTCCTCGTAGACGGTGTACTCAGGGTGCCAGCGATAACCCAGATAGGTCATCATCTCAGCTAGCACATCCGGTGATCCCGAGGCACCAATGGCCGTCGTGTGGCGCACGACCTGCCTCGTGGGTTCCATCTGAAAGCAAAGACGTTTCAAAGGAGTCAAATGACAGTGTGTGAATTGTTCAAAATACTATTCTAAGAAACAACTATGGCTTATCCAACTTTGGGGTGAATGCGGTCACGGGATCCTAGTGTTAGAGTTAGTAAATTCGTTTAACCCGAGTAGAAGAGAGTTCAGAGTCCCAGAGTAAAGGTCGAGGAGTAAAAGATCCTAGTACCACCCAATGGCGACGTGGGCCCGTAAGACACACAGCCATGTTAGTAAAAGTTTTGTAATGTCTAGACTCGACTTCGGCCAAGGAGTGTGGAAAGGGGGATTCCTACAGGCAGTCGGCTCTGATACCAACTTGTGACGCCCCCGATTTGACCGTACACTAATCATGCACGCAAATGTGTACGATCAAGATCAAGGACTCACGGGAAGATATCACAACACAACTCTAAAACATAAATAAGTCATACAAGCATTATAATACAAGCCAGGGGCCTTGAGGGCTCGAATACAAGTGCTCAATCACAGACGAGTCAGCGGAAGCAACAATATCTGAGTATAGACACAAGTTAAACAAGTTTGCCTTAAAAAGGCTAGCACAAACTGGGATACAGATCGAACGAGGCGCAGGCCTCTTGCCTGGGATCCTCCTAACTACTCCTGGTTGTCGTCAGCGGGCTGCACGTAGTAGTAGGCACCTCCAGTGTCGTAGGTGTCGTCGTCGACGGTGGCATCTGGCTCCTGGGCTCCAGCATCTGGTTGCGACAACCAGATAGAAAGGAAAGGGGGAAAAGAGGGAGAGAAGCAACCGTGAGTACTCATCCAAAGTACTCGCAAGCAAGGAGCTACACTACATATGCATGGGTATATGTGTAAAGGGGCATATCAGTGGACTGAACTGCAGAATGCCAGAATAAAAGGGGGATAGCTAGTCCTGTCGAAGACTACGCTTCTGGCCATCTCCATCTTGCAGCATGTAGAAGAGAGTAGATTGAAGTCCTCCAAGTAGCATCGCATAGCATAATCCTACCTGGCGATCCCCTCCTCGTCGCCCTGTTAGAGAGCGATCACCGGGTTGTATCTGGCACTTGGAAGGGTGTATTTTATTCAGTATCCAGTTCTAGTTGTCATAAGGTCAAGGTACAACTCCGAGTCGTCCTTTTACCAAGGGACACGGCTATTCGAATAGATAAACTTCCCTGCAGGGGTGCACCACATAACCCAACATGCTCGATCCCATTTGGCCGGACACACTTTTCTGGGTCATGCCCGGCCTCGTAAGGTCAACGCGTCGCAGCCCCACCTAGGCTCAACCGAGATGTCAACACGCCGGTCTAACCCTATGCGCGCAGGGGTCTGGGCCCATCGCCCTATGCACACCTTCACGTTGCGAGGGCGGCCGGAAGCAGACCTAGCCTAGTGGCGTTCCAGTCCAATCCGGCGCACACCGCTCCGTCGCTGACGTCAAAAAGAGCTTCGGCTGATACCACGACGCCGGGATACCCATAACTACTCCCGCGTAGATGGCTAGTGCGTATAGACCAAATGGCCAGACTCAGATCAAATACCAAGATCTCGTTAAGCGTGTTAAGTATCCGCGAACGCCGACCAGGGCCAGGCCCACCTCTCACCTAGGCGGTCTCAACCTGCCCTGTCGCTCCGCCACAAAGATCCACTTGCGGGTACTCCTACGAGCCGACCCGACTTTAGTCATCACATGTGTCATGTGTATAGTATATAAGTATATACCCATGATCACCGCCCAAGTGATCACGGCCCGATTGTATATCACATCAGACGGACAAGGATGTAGGGCCACTGATGGAAACTAGCATCCTATACTAAGCATGTAGGATTGCAGGTAAAGGTAACAACAGTAGAAGCAAGGGCAGGCTATGCATCAGTATAGGATTAACGGAAAGCAGTAACATGCTACACTACTCTAATGCAAGCAGTACAGAGAAGAATAGGCGATATATGTTGATCAGGGGGGGGCTTGCCTGGTTGCTCTGGCCAGTAGGAGGGGTCGTCAACTCCGTAGTCGAACTGGGTAGCAGCAGTGTCGGTCTCGTAGTCTACCGGAGAGAAGAGGGGGAAGAAACAGTAAATACAATGCAAACATAAACATGACGATGCGTGACATGACAATGAGCAGTGCTAGGTGTGTCCTAACGCGACAGTAGGTGGTACCGGCGAAGGGGGGGACATCCGGAAAAGTAATCCCGATGTTTTGCGTTTTCGGACAGATGGACCGGAGGGGGAAAGTTGCGAGTTTGATAGTTTAGGGAGGTGTGGTGGACGAATGGACTGCGTATCCGGATTCGTCTCGTCGCTCTGAGCAACTTTCATGTTGAAAATATTTTAATCCGAGTTACGGATTAAAAGATATGATTTTCTAAAGATTTTATTAATTTCTGGAATTTAATTAATTATTTAATTTAATTCAAAAATGGATTTATGACATCAGCATGATGTCATGCTGACGTCAGCAGTCAACGTTGACCGTTGACCTGGTCAACCTGACAGGTGGGTCCCACCTGTCAGGGGCTGTTACCTAATTAACTACTGTTTAGTTAAATTAATTATCTAATTAGATTAATTTAAACAGGATTAATTAACTTAATTAATTTAGTTAATTAATTAATTAATTAATTAAATTTATTTTTATTATTTGTTTTATTTATATATTTATTAATTAATTTATTATTTTTATTATTATTACATTATTATTTTACTTATTTATTTTTATTTTATTTTATTTTTATTTTTATTATTATTTTTTATTCGTTATGTGCGTGGGCCCCGGTTGTCATTGGGCCAGGGGGTTCGGGCCCAGGGGCAGTGGCTCAGGGGGGGCGAGGCCCACCTGGCAGTGGCCCAGGGGCCACAGGCGGGCGCGGGCGCGGCGCGCGTGTGCGGCGCGGCGACGGCGGTGGGCGTGGGCGACGGGCGCCCGTAGCCTGCCCAGGGCAGGGCGGGGCCGTGGCCATGGACGAGGCCGCCGGCGCCCACGACGCCGGCCAGGAGGGCGGCGGAGGGCCGCGGGCGGCGCGGGGGTGAAGGTAGCGGCGGGGCTGGCCGGAGCGGGGCCGCGGACCAGAGGGGGGAGGCGCCTGCGGGCGCGCACGGGGAAAGCCGGAGCGGGGCGAGCGGGCTGCAGGCAAGCAGGGGGCCACGACGGCGCGCAGGGTGGCAGGCCGCAGCGGTGCAGCAGCGGCAGGAAGGGGAGGCCAGGGGCGCGACGCGGGCGGCGGCTACGCGGGGGGGGGGGGGCTGCGGGAGCGCGAGCTCGCGCGCAGCCACGGGCGCGAGGCAACGGTGCGGGCCGCGCGGCGGGGCGCCGCGAGCGCGAGCGCGGGGCAGAGGAGAAGAGGGAGGGAGGTGCGGGAGGTGCTCACGGCGGGGGTGCGGGGTCTGGGCAGCGAGCGCGGGGAGGAGCGACGGGGACGACGCAATGCAGGGGAGGAGGGGAAGCAGGCCGGCGGCGGGGGGGGGGGGTGCTCCGGCGAGGGCGAACTCCGGGCGGCGACGGCAATGGGGCGGTCGGCGACGGGTTCGAACGCCTCCTCCTCGATCCCGATCCAAATCGGGGGAGAGGGGAGATATTTCGGGGGGAGTGGGGGGTGCTGTCGGTGGGGAGTGGGGGGGGGGGTGGATAAGGTGGGGTGTCGGTGGGCCGGCCGGCTGGGCCTGGGGGTTGGCCCAGTTGGGCCAGGTCCAGTGGGGGGCTCCTCTTTTTGTTTTTTTGTTCTGTTTTCTTTTCTTTTTGTAATTTCTTTTCTTTTATTTATTTGCTTTTCTGTTTTATTTCAATTTAAACTATTTAGGCTTTTCTGTTTTCTTTTACCACACCATATTTACTTATGCAAAATATGGCATCTCCCGAACATTTTTATTTTAATATTTGAAAACTTTTGTCGTTTGACTTATTTAGGATATAAATTTGAAACGGTTTTGAATTAACCCGAGATTAATTACAGTGACAGAGGTGACGCGCCATCATTAACGTGAGATTACTGTAGCATGATTATCCGGGCGTTACACGCACGGACAAGCGTGTCATAGGGGATCATGCATACACATGGCGTCCAAGATATGTACGGATGTACGAGCAGTCATGATGTAGGGGGAGCATGGTTACAGTCGAACAACTTCGGCTGGGTCGGACTGCACAGTCTGACGGATCGACGCGAGTCGGTTGGTACAGAAGACAGTGGTGGGATCGGCGATAACGACGTAGGAGCATGATGCTGATGGTGACCGACTTATGAGGCGTAGAAACACGTGGCGCATGCCCGAGGGTTTGTGCGGCTTCGACAAAACTATGGCGCGGGGTTGATTCAAGATGGTGCTCATGTGAGCATGAAGTCAATGGGGCGCGAGAGTGGACTGATCATCTACCATGGAGTCATGTTGAAGGTGGAGCTGGATTAAGGGCCTACGATGTAAGGATCCAGAGAATCGAAGCCTATTTCAGCGGGAAAAAAGCGAGTGACACGTGGTTCCGACTGGAGCCCAATGGTCTCTTTCTCTGACAAAATGAAAGTCTATCTTGATATGCTTTGTTCTGGCATGGAAAACTGGATTTGCAGAGAGATAGGTGGCACCAAGATTGTCACACCACAAACATGGAGATTGTGCACTCTTCACACCAAGTTCTTTGAGCATGGACTGAACCCAAATGACCTGAGCTATGGCATTGGCTAATGCCTTATATTCTGCCTCTGTGCTTGATCTAGAAATTGTAGCCTGTTTTCATGCACACCATGATATTAAGTTGGGTTCAAAAAATACTGCAAAACCACCAGTGGAGCACCAGTCATCCAGACAGCCTGCCCAATCAGAGTCAAAGAAGGCACTGGCAAGGGTAGAGGATGACTTTCTAAAATTTAGACCAATACCAAGGTATTCTTAATATATCTCACTATGCGTTTAGCAGTAGTCAAGTGAACAGTAGTGGGTGCATGAAGAAACTGGCATACTTAACAGCAAAAGAAATGTCAGGCCTCGCGAGAGTCAAGTACTGAAGTGCTCCTACCAGACTTCTATATTTTATGCTATCATCTTGATTCGAAAGTTTACCTTCTGCAAGGGATAACTTTTCTGATCTGGATAATGGAGTGGGTGAGGGTTTACAACCTTGTAAGCCAGCCTTTTTAACTAGATCAGATGCATACTTCTATTGCGAGAGATGAAGTCCATCCTTGTGTTTCCTCATCTCAATCCCAAGGAAATAATGCAAATCTCCAAGATCCTTTAGAGCAAAATCTGCACTCAAGTCCTTCAAAAGTCATGTGATTGCTTCATCAGATGAGCTTGTCACAATGATGTCATCAATATATATGAGAACAAACATGCAAGAATTGTGCTTGCTGTAAATAAACAAGATGTGTCAGACTTAGAAGGGACAAAACCGAGTGCCTGCATTTTGTGGTAGAGACGAGAGTACCATGTCCTTGGAGCTTGCTTCAATCCATATAGTGCTTTATCAAGCTTGCACACATAAGAGGGAGCATTTTTACTTTCAAACCCAGGAGATTGTTTCATGTACACTTCCTCCTCCAAAACACCATGAAGGAACACATTCTGTATATCTAGTTGTCTGAAACTCCAGCCCTTAGAAACAACAATGGACAAAACAAGAGGGATGGTGGCAGCTTTTACAACTGGACTAAACGTGTCCTCATAATCTATGCCATACCGTTGTTTGAAACCCTTTGCAACAAGCCTAGCCTTATAACGATCAATGGTTCCATCAGATTTTCTTTTAATTCTGAATACCCACTTGCAATCAATCAAATTTTTACCTTGCTCTGGTGGAACCAAATACCATGTTTTATTTTTCTTTAGTGTCATGTATTCTTCGGTCATGGCTTTCTTCCACTTCTCATCACCAAGTTCCTCTTCAAGTGTATGTGGTTCACCTGTGGAACAAACCATGCCATATTTGGTTACATGTTTATAATTGACAGGTTGGATTTGAAGGAAATATGCCCTAGAGGCAATAATAAAGTTGTTATCTATATTTCCTTATAACATGATAAATGTTTATTATTCATATGCTAGAATTGTATTAACCGGAAACTTGATACATGTGTGAATACATAGACAAAACAAAGTGTCCCAAGTATGCCTCTACTTGACTAGCTCGTTAACTAAATATGGTTAAGCTTCCTGACCATAGACATGTGTTGTCATTTGATGAACGGGATCACATCATTAGGAGAATAATGTGATGGACAAGACCCATCCGTTAGCTTAGCATAATGATCGTAAGTTTTATTGCTATTGCTTTCTTCATGACATATACACATTCCTTTGACTATGAGATTATGCAACTCCCGAATACCGGAAGAACACCTTGTGTGCTATCAAACGTCTCAATGTAACTGGGTGATTATAAAGATGCTCTACAGGTGTCTCCGAAGGTGTTTGTTGGGTTGGCATAGATCGAGATTAAGATTTGTCACTCAGAGTATCAGAGAGGTATCTCTGGGCCCTCTCGGTTATGCACATCATGATAAGCCTTGCACGCAATGTAACTAATGAGTTAGTTTCGGTATGATGCATTACGAACGAGTAAAGAGACTTGCCGGTAACGAGATTGAACTAGGTATGAAGATACCGACGATCGAATCTTAGGCAAGTAACATACCGATGACAAAGGGAATGACGTATGTTGTCATTACGGTTTGACCGATAAAGATCTTCGTAGAATATGTAGGAACCAATATGATCATCTAGGTTCCGCTGTTGGTTATTGATTGGAGATGTGTCTCCATCATGTCTACCTATTTCTCGAACCCGTAGGGTCCGCACGCTTAATGTTCGATGACGATTTGTATTATGAGTTATGTGTTTTGGTGACCGAAGATTGTTTGGAGTCCCGGATAAGATCACGGATATGACGAGGAGTCTTGAAATGGTCGAGAGGTAAAGATTGATATATTGGATGATAGTATTCGGACACCCGAATGGTTTCGGAGTGTTTCAGATATTTATTGGAGTATTGAGGGGTTACCGGAACCCCCCCGGGAAAAGTAATGGGCCACTATGGGCCATAGGGGAGAGAGAGGGCAGCCCACAAGGGGTGGCGCCCCCCATGGGGAGTCCGAATTGGACAAGGGGAGGGGGTGCGGCCCCTCTTTCCTTCTCCCTCTCCCTCTCCTTTCCCCTTTCCCCCTCCGAAAGAAGGAAGGGGGGGGGGGCGACTAGGACTAGGAGTCCTAGTGGGTTTCCCTCCCACTTGGCGCGCCCCCTAGGGCCGGCCTCCTCCCCTCTCCTCCTTTATATACGGGGTTAGGGGGCAACCCAAAGCACACCAGTTGTTTCTTAGTCGTGTGCGGTGCCCCCCTCCACAGTTTACTGTTGGGGATCGTTGCAGAAATTTATAATTTTCTACGCACCACCAAGATCCATCTATGGAGTTTACTAGCAATGAGAGGGAAGGAGTGCATCTACATACCCTTGTAGATCGCGAGCGGAAGCGTTCAAGTGAACGGGGTTGATGGAGTCGTACTCGTCGTGATCCAAATCACCGATGACCGAGCGCGAACGGACGGCACCTCCGCGTTCAACACACGTACGGAGCAGCGACGTCTCCTCCTTCTTGATCCAGCAAGGGGGAAGGAGAGGTTGATGGAGATCCAGCAGCACGACGGCGTGGTGGTGGAAGTAGCGGGGATCCCGGCAGGGCTTCGCCAAGCGCAAGCGGGAGGGAGAGGTGTCACGGGAGGGAGAGGGAGGCGCCAGGGGCTGTGGTGCGGCTGCCCTCCCTCCCCCCACTATTTATAGGGGTCCTGGGGGGGCGCCGGCCCCCTGGAGATCCCATCTGAGGGGGGGGGCGGCGGCCAAGGGGGTGGCTTGCCCCCCAAGCCAAGTGGGGCGCCCCCCACCCCCAGGGTTTCCAACCCTAGGCGCAGGGGAGGCCCAAGGGGGGCGCACCAGCCCACCAGTGGCTGGTTCCCCTCCCCACTTCAGCCCATGGGGCCCTCCGGGACAGGTGGCCCCACCCGGTGGACCCCCGGGACCCTTCCGGTGGTCCCGGTACAATACCGATAACCCCCGAAACTTTCCCGGTGGCCGAAACTGGACTTCCTATATATAATTCTTCACCTCCGGACCATTCCGGAACTCCTCGTGACGTCCGGGATCTCATCCGGGACTCCGAACAACTTTCGGGTTTCCGCATACTAATATCTCTACAACCCTAGCGTCACCGAACCTTAAGTGTGTAGACCCTACGGGTTCGGGAGACATGCAGACATGACCGAGACGACTCTCCGGTCAATAACCAACAGCGGGATCTGGATACCCATGTTGGCTCCCACATGTTCCACGATGATCTCATCGGATGAACCACGATGTCGAGGATTCAATCAATCCCGTATACAATTCCCTTTGTCAATCGGTACGTTACTTGCCCGAGATTCGATCGTCGGTATCCCAATACCTTGTTCAATCTCGTTACCGGCAAGTCACTTTACTCGTACCGTAATGCATGATCCCGTGACCAACCACTTGGTCACTTTGAGCTCATTATGATGATGCATTACCGAGTGGGCCCAGAGATACCTCTCCGTCATACGGAGTGACAAATCCCAGTCTCGATCCGTGTCAACCCAACAGACACTTTCAGAGATACCTGTAGTGTACCTTTATAGTCACCCAGTTACGTTGTGACGTTTGGTACACCCAAAGCACTCCTACGGCATCCGGGAGTTACACGATCTCATGGTCTAAGGAAATGATACTTGACATTGGAAAAGCTCTAGCAAACGAACTACACGATCTTTGTGCTATGCTTAGGATTGGGTCTTGTCCATCACATCATTCTCCTAATGATGTGATCCCGTTATCAATGACATCCAATGTCCATAGTCAGGAAACCATGACTATCTGTTGATCAACGAGCTAGTCAACTAGAGGCTTACTAGGGACACGTTGTGGTCTATGTATTCACACATGTATTACGATTTCCGGATAACACAATTATAGCATGAACAATAGACAATTATCATGAACAAGGAAATATAATAATAACCATTTTATTATTGCCTCTAGGGCATATTTCCAACAGTCTCCCACTTGCACTAGAGTCAATAATCTAGTTACATTGTGATGAATCGAACACCCATAGAGTTCTGGTGTTGATCATGTTTTGCTCTAGGGAGAGGTTTAGTCAACGGATCTGCTACATTCAGGTCCGTATGTACTTTACAAATATCTATGTCTCCATTTTGAACACTTTCACGAATGGAGTTGAAGCGACGCTTGATATGCCTGGTCTTCCTGTGAAACCTGGGCTCCTTGGCAAGGGCAATAGCTCCAGTGTTGTCACAGAAGAGAGTCATCGGGCCCGACGCATTGGGAATCACCCCTAGGTCGGTAATGAACTCCTTCATCCAGATTGCTTCTTGCGCTGCCTCTGAGGCCGCCATGTACTCCGCTTCACATGTAGATCCCGCCACGACGCTTTGCTTGCAACTGCACCAGCTTACTGCCCCTCCATTCAAAATATACACGTATCCGGTTTGTGACTTAGAGTCATCCAGATCTGTGTCGAAGCTAGCATCGACGTAACCCTTTACGACGAGCTCTTCGTCACCTCCATAAACGAGAAACATATCCTTAGTCCTTTTCAGGTACTTCAGGATATTCTTGACCGCTGTCCAGTGTTCCATGCCGGGATTACTTTGGTACCTTCCTACCAAACTTACGGCAAGGTTTACATCAGGTCTGGTACACAGCATGGCATACATAATAGACCCTATGGCCGAGGCATAGGGGATGACACTCATCTTTTCTCTATCTTCTGCCGTGGTCGGGCATTGAGCCGTGCTCAATTGCACACCTTGCAATACAGGCAAGAACCCCTTCTTGGACTGATCCATATTGAACTTCTTCAATATCTTGTCAAGGTACGTACTCTGTGAAAGACCAATGAGGCGTCTTGATCTATCTCTATAGATCTTGATGCCTAATATATAAGCAGCTTCTCCAAGGTCCTTCATTGAAAAACACTTATTCAAGTAGGCCTTTATACTTTCCAAGAATTCTATATCATTTCCCATCAATAGTATGTCATCCACATATAATATGAGAAATGCTACAGAGCTCCCACTCACTTTCTTGTAAACACAGGCTTCTCCATAAGTCTGTGTAAACCCAAACGCTTTGATCATCTCATCAAATCGAATGTTCCAACTCCGAGATGCTTGCACCAGCCCATAGATGGAGCGCTGGAGCTTGCATACCTTGTTAGCATTCTTAGGATCGACAAAACCTTCCGGCTGCATCATATACAATTCTTCCTTAAGAAAGCCGTTAAGGAATGCCGTTTTGACGTCCATTTGCCATATCTCATAATCATAGAATGCGGCAATTGCTAACATGATTCGGACGGACTTCAGCTTCGCTACGGGTGAGAAAGTCTCATCGTAGTCAACCCCTTGAACTTGTCGATAACCCTTAGCGACAAGTCGAGCCTTATAGATGGTCACATTACCATCCGCGTCTGTCTTCTTCTTAAAGATCCATTTATTTTCTATGGCTCGCCGATCATCGGGCAAGTCAGTCAAAGTCCATACTTCGTTTTCATACATGGATCCTATCTCGGATTGCATGGCTTCAAGCCATTTGTTGGAATCCGGGCCCGCCATCGCTTCTTCATAGTTCGAAGGTTCACCGTTGTCTAACAACATGATTTCCAGGACAGGGTTGCCGTACCACTCTGGTGCGGAACGTGTCCTTGTGGACCTACGAAGTTCAGCAGTAACTTGATCCGAAGCTTCATGATCATCATCATTAACTTCCTCCCCAGTCGGTGCAGGCACCACAGGAACATCTTCCCGCGCTGCGCTACTTTCCGGTTCGGAAGGGGTGACTATCACCTCATCAAGTTCCACTTTCCTCCCACTTATTTCTTTCGAGAGAAACTCTTTCTCCAGAAAGGACCCGTTCTTGGCAACAAAGATCTTGCCTTCGGATCTGAGGTAGAAGGTATACCCAATGGTTTCCTTGGGGTATCCTATGAAGACGCATTTCTCCGACTTGGGTTCGAGCTTTTCAGGTTGAAGTTTCTTGACATAAGCATCGCATCCCCAAACTTTTAGAAACGACAGCTTAGGTTTCTTCCCAAACCATAATTCATACGGTGTCGTCTCAACGGATTTCGACGGAGCCCTATTTAAAGTGAATGCGGCAGTCTCTAAAGCATAGCCCCAAAATGAGAGCGGTAGATCGGTAAGAGACATCATAGATCGCACCATATCCAATAGAGTGCGATTACGACGTTCGGACACACCATTTCGCTGAGGTGTTCCAGGCGGCGTGAGTTGTGAAACGATTCCACATTTCCTTAAGTGCGTACCAAATTCGTGACTTAAATATTCTCCTCCACGATCTGATCGTAAGAACTTTATTTTCCTGTCACGTTGATTCTCAACCTCACTCTGAAATTCCTTGAACTTTTCAAAGGTCTCAGACTTGTGTTTCATTAGGTAGACATACCCATATCTACTTAAGTCATCAGTGAGAGTGAGAACATAACGATAGCCACCGCGAGCCTCAACACTCATTGGACCGCACACATCGGTATGTATGATTTCCAATAAGTTGGTTGCTCGCTCCATTGTTCCGGAGAACGGAGTCTTGGTCATCTTACCCATGAGGCATGGTTCGCACGTGTCAAATGATTCGTAATCAAGAGACTCCAAAAGTCCATCTGCATGGAGCTTCTTCATGCGCTTGACACCAATGTGACCAAGGCGGCAGTGCCACAAGTATGTGGGACTATCGTTATCAACTTTACATCTTTTGGTATTCACACTATGAATATGTGTAACATCACGTTCGAGATTCATTAAGAATAAACCATTGACCAGCGGGGCATGACCATAAAACATATCTCTCATATAAATAGAACAACCATTATTCTCGGATTTAAATGAGTAGCCATCTCGCATTAAACGAGATCCAGATACAATGTTCATGCTCAAAGCTGGCACTAAATAACAATTATTGAGGTTTAAAACTAATCCCGTAGGTAAATGTAGAGGTAGCGTGCCGACGGCGATCACATCGACCTTGGAACCATTCCCGACGCGCATCGTCACCTCGTCCTTCGCCAGTCTCCGCTTATTCCGCAGCTCCTGTTTTGAGTTACAAATATGAGCAACCGCACCGGTATCAAATACCCAGGAGCTACTACGAGTACTGGTAAGGTACACATCAATTACATGTATATCACATATACCTTTGGTGTTGCCGGCCTTCTTGTCCGCTAAGTATTTGGGGCAGTTCCGCTTCCAGTGACCACTTCCCTTGCAATAAAAGCACTCAGTCTCAGGCTTGGGTCCATTCTTTGGCTTCTTCCCGGCAACTGGCTTACCGGGCGCGGCAACTCCCTTGCCGTCTTTCTTGAAGTTCTTCTTACCCTTGCCTTTCTTGAACTTAGTGGTTTTATTCACCATCAACACTTGATGTTCCTTTTTGATCTCCACCTCCGCTGATTTCAGCATTGAATATACCTCAGGAATGGTCTTTTCCATCCCCTGCATATTGAAGTTCATCACAAAGCTCTTGTAGCTTGGTGGAAGCGACTGAAGGATTCTGTCAATGACCGCGTCATCCGGGAGATTAACTCCCAGCTGAGACAAGCGGTTGTGTAACCCAGACATTTTGAGTATGTGCTCACTGACAGAACTATTTTCCTCCATTTTACAACTGAAGAACTTGTCGGAGACTTCATATCTCTCGACTCGGGCATGAGCTTGGAAAACCATTTTCAGCTCTTCGAACATCTCATATGCTCCGTGTTTCTCAAAACGCTTTTGGAGCCCCGGTTCTAAGCTGTAAAGCATGCCGCACTGAACGAGGGAGTAATCATCAGCACGTGACTGCCAAGCGTTCATAACGTCTTGGTTCTCTGGGATGGGTGCTTCACCTAGCGGTGCTTCTAGGACATAATCTTTCTTGGCAGCTATGAGGATGATCCTCAGGTTCCGGACCCAGTCCGTATAGTTGCTGCCATCATCTTTCAGCTTGGTTTTCTCTAGGAACGCGTTGAAGTTGAGGGCAACGTGGGCCATTTGATCTACAAGACATATTGTAAAGATTTTAGACTAAGTTCATGATAATTAAGTTCATCTAATCAAATTATTCAATGAACTCCCACTCAGATAGACATCCCTCTAGTCATCTAAGTGAAACATGATCCGAGTCAACTAGGCCGTGTCCGATCATCACGTGAGACGGACTAGTCAATATCGGTGAACATCTTCATGTTGATCGTATCTTCTATACGACTCATGCTCGACCTTTCGGTCTTCCGTGTTCCGAGGCCATGTCTGTACATGCTAGGCTCGTCAAGTCAACCTAAGTGTATTGCGTGTGTTCCGAGGCCATGTCTGTACATGCTAGGCTCGTCAACACCCGTTGTATGCGAACGTTAGAATCTATCACACCCGATCATCACGTGGTGCTTCGAAACAACGAACCTTCGCAACGGTGCACAGTTAGGGGGAACACTTTCTTGAAATTATTATAAGGGATCATCTTACTTACTACCGTCGTTCTAAGCAAATAAGATGTAAAACATGATAAACATCACATGCAATCAAATAGTGACATGATATGGCCAATATCATTTTGCTCCTTTGATCTCCATCTTCGGGGCGCCATGATCATCTTCGTCACCGGCATGACACCATGATCTCCATCATCATGATCTCCATCATCGTGTCTTCATGAAGTTGTCACGCCAACGATTACTTCTACTTCTATGGCTAACGTGTTTAGCAATAAAGTAAAGTAATTTACATGGCGTTATTCAATGACACGCAGGTCATACAAAAAATAAAGACAACTCCTATGGCTCCTGCCGGTTGTCATACTCATCGACATGCAAGTCGTGATTCCTATTACAAGAACATGATCAATCTCATACATCACATATATCTCATTCATCACATCCTTTTGGCCATATCACATCACAAGGCACATGCTGCAAAAACAAGTTAGACGTCCTCTAATTGTTGTTGCATGTTTTTACGTGGCTTCTATAGGTTTCTAGCAAGAACGTTTCTTACCTACGTAAAACCACAACATGATATGCCAATTTCTATTTACCCTTCATAAGGACCCTTTTCATCGAATCCGTTCCGACTAAAGTGGGAGAGACAGACACCCGCTAGCCACCTTATGCAACTAGTGCATGTCAGTCGGTGGAACCTGTCTCACGTAAGCGTACGTGTAAGGTCGGTCCGGGCCGCTTCATCCCACAATACCGCCGAAACAAGATAAGACTAGTAGTGGCAAGAAAAATTGACAACATCTACGCCCACAACTGCTTTGTGTTCTACTCGTGCATAGTAACTACGCATAGGCCTGGCTCTGATACCACTGTTGGGGATCGTTGCAGAAATTTAAAATTTTCTACGCATCACCAAGATCCATCTATGGAGTTTACTAGCAACAAGAGGGAAGGAGCGCATCTACAAACCCTTGTAGATCACGAGCGGAAGCGTTCAAGTGAACGGGGTTGATGGAGTCGTACTCGTCGTGATCCAAATCACCGATGACCGAGCGCCGAACGGACGGCACCTCCGCGTTCAACACACGTACGGAGCAGCGACGTCTCCTCCTTCTTGATCCAGCAAGGGGGAAGGAGAGGTTGATGGAGATCCAGCAGCACGACGACGTGGTGGTGGAAGTAGCGGGGATCCCGGCAGGGCTTCGCCAAGCGCAAGTGGGAGGGAGAGGGAGGCGCCAGGGGCTGTGGTGCGGCTGCCCTCCCTCCCCCCACTATTTATAGGGGTCCTGGGGGGGCGCCGGCCCCCTGGAGATCCCATCTGAGGGGGGGGGGCGGCCAAGGGGGTGGCTTGCCCCCCAAGCCAAGTGGGGCGCCCCCCACCCCCAGGGTTTCCAACCCTAGGCGCAGGGGAGGCCCAAGGGGGCGCACCAGCCCACCAGTGGCTGGTTCCCCTCCCCACTTCAGCCCATGGGGCCCTCCGGGACAGGTGGCCCCACCCGGTGGACCCCCGGGACCCTTCCGGTGGTCCCGGTACAATACCGATAACCCCCGAAACTTTCCCGGTGGCCGAAACTGGACTTCCTATATATAATTCTTCACCTCCGGACCATTCCGGAACTCCTCGTGACGTCCGGGATCTCATCCGGGACTCCGAACAACTTTCGGGTTTCCGCATACTAATATCTCTACAACCCTAGCGTCACCGAACCTTAAGTGTGTAGACCCTACGGGTTCGGGAGACATGCAGACATGACCGAGACGACTCTCCGGTCAATAACCAACAGCGGGATCTGGATACCCATGTTGGCTCCCACATGTTCCACGATGATCTCATCGGATGAACCACGATGTCGAGGATTCAATCAATCCCGTATACAATTCCCTTTGTCAATCGGTACGTTACTTGCCCGAGATTCGATCGTCGGTATCCCAATACCTTGTTCAATCTCGTTACCGGCAAGTCACTTTACTCGTACCGTAATGCATGATCCCGTGACCAACCACTTGGTCACTTTGAGCTCATTATGATGATGCATTACCGAGTGGGCCCAGAGATACCTCTCCGTCATACGGAGTGACAAATCCCAGTCTCGATCCGTGTCAACCCAACAGACACTTTCAGAGATACCTGTAGTGTACCTTTATAGTCACCCAGTTACGTTGTGACGTTTGGTACACCCAAAGCACTCCTACGGCATCCGGGAGTTACACGATCTCATGGTCTAAGGAAATGATACTTGACATTGGAAAAGCTCTAGCAAACGAACTACACGATCTTTGTGCTATGCTTAGGATTGGGTCTTGTCCATCACATCATTCTCCTAATGATGTGATCCCGTTATCAATGACATCCAATGTCCATAGTCAAGAAACCATGACTATCTGTTGATCAACGAGCTAGTCAACTAGAGGCTTACTAGGGACACGTTGTGGTCTATGTATTCACACATGTATTACGATTTCCGGATAACACAATTATAGCATGAACAATAGACAATTATCATGAACAAGGAAATATAATAATAACCATTTTATTATTGCCTCTAGGGCATATTTCCAACATTTACTCCTCCGGTCATATTCTCGTAGTGCTTAGGCGAAGCCCTGCGCGGATGACATCACCATCACCATCACCACGCCATTGTGCTGATGAAACTCTCCCTCGACACTTTGCTGGATCAAGAGTTCGAGGGACATCATCAAGCCTAATGTGTGCAGAACTCGGAGGTGACGTACGTTCGGTGCTTGATCGGTTGGATCGCGAAGATGTTCGACTACATCAACCGCGTTAAGCTAACGCTTCCGCTTTCGGTCTACGAGGGTACGTGGACACACTCTCCCCCTCTCGTTGCTATGCATGTCCTAGATAGATCTTGCGTGATCGTAGGAATTTTTTTGAAATTGCATGCTACGTCCCCAACAGTGGCATCCGAGCCAGGTCTATGCGTAGATGATATGCACGAGTAGAACACAAAGAGTTGTGGGCGATCATAGTCATACTGCTTACCACCAATGTCTTATTTTGATTCGGTGGTATTGTTGGATGAAGAGGCCCGGACCAACCTTACATGACCACGTTCATGAGACCGGTTCCACCGACAGACATGCAACTTGTTTTGCATAAAGGTGGCTGGCGGGTGTGTGTTTCTCCAACTTTAGTTGAATCGAATTTGACTACGGCCAGTCCTTGTTGAAGGTTAAAACAGCAAACTTGACAAAAGGTTGTTGTGGTTTTGATGCGTAGGTAAGAACGGTTCCTAATAGAAGCCCGTAGCAGCCACATAAAACTTGCAACAACAAAGTAGAGGACGTCTAACTTGTTTTTGCAGGGCATGTTGTGATGTGATATGGTCAAGACATGATGTGATATACGTTTTTGTATGAGATGATCATGTTTTGTAAAAGTTATCGGCAACTGGCAGGAGCCTTATGGTTGTCGCTTTATTGTATGAAATGCAATCGCCATGTAATTGCTTTACTTTATCACTATGCGTTAGCGATAGTTGTAGAAGCAATAGTTGGCGAGACGACAACGATGCTACGATGGAGATCAAGGTGTCAAGCCGGTGACGATGGAGATCACGATGATGCTTTGGAGACTGAGATCAAAGGCACAAGATGATGATGGCCATATCATGTCACATATTTTGATTGCATGTGATGTTTATCTTTTATGCATCTTATTTTGCTTAGTACGGCGGTAGCATTATAAGATGATTGTCGGTGTCAAAACCGGCGGATCTCGGGTAGGGGGTCCCGAACTGTGCGTCTAGGATCAATGGTAACAGGAGACGGGGGACACGATGTTTACCCAGGTTCGGGCCCTCTCTATGGAGGTAATACCCTACTTCCTGCTTGATTGATCTTGATGAATATGAGTATTACAAGAGTTGATCTACCACGAGATCGTAATGGCTAAACCCTAGAAGGATATCAAGGAGCTCCGGGAGGCCGGATATCTGGCCAAGGAGATCGCTCATCGACTCCCGGCCAAGGGACAGATCGTCCCTACTCCCGAGCCCCACGAGAGGGTTCTGTTTCTTACACATTTCGTCCGGGACTGGGGTTCCCTCTTCCCCCATTCGTCCGCAGGTTGATGTTTTACTACGGGCTGGATTTCCATGACCTAGCCCCCAACTTCATTCTCAACATCACGGCCTTCATTGTCGTGTGTGAGGCCTTTCTCCGCGTCCCACCTCATTTTGGCCTGTGGCTGAAGACCTTCAATGTAAAGCCGAAGGTGGTGAATGGCCAACAAGAAGAGTGCGGAGGCACCATGGTGGGCAAGATGCCCAATGTTACCTGGACCGAAGGCTCGTTCGCGGAGACGGTGAAGGGATGGCAATAGGGGTGGTTCTACATCACCGAGCCGCGCGACGCCAACTGGGCGGCGGCCCCCGAATTCCGATCCGGGATCCCGATGCGGCTCACCTCCTGGCAAGAGAGGGGCCTAACCTGGGGTCCCTCGGACGAGCTGACTGGGCTCCAGACGTGCATCCAGAACATGATAGACAGGAAAATCAAGCTCATCAACGTGGTCCAGGTCATGCTCATTCGTCGGGTCCTTCCGTGCCAACGCCGGACTTACTATCTGTGGGAGGCCGATCCGGCCAAGCACCAGACGCTACTAGAGCTCTTCGGCACGACGCACGAAGAAATCTGGAAAGTGCTCTTCAAGGCTGGCGAGACACCACCGCCTACGACCGAAGATCGCGGGCTTAGCTTAAAACGCCAGGCTAACCCGGTAAGTTCTTTCAATGTTTTCGAGGAGTACCCTCTACTAGCATATTTTGAGAGGAAGCCTAAGCTTTCCTTCCCCTGTTTTCAGGCCTGGATCAAGGTAGCAGAGGAGATTAACTGTCCGGCACCGCTGCCCGAAGACCAAGAATTCCCATTACTGGCGAAAATGCTGTTCCCTGCAACTTATGAGGTGCCGGAGAAGACGGCTAAGAAGGCGGCCAAAGGGGCCAAGAAGGGCCTTCGCCGAAAAGGCACTCCGGACGTGACGTCCGGAAGCGAGACTTCCTCTTCGTTCGCTGACGACGACGACGAAGAGGAAGAGGAAAACGACTCCCCACCAGAAGTGGGGAGGAAGAAGAGACCGGCCCCCACAAGTCCAGGGGCGAAAGTGCCTAAGAGGGTTAGAGGCTCCCTCGCGGATAACTCCGTGTGGGATGTTGACAGCAGTCCAGAGCGACCTCGCCGGACCAAGCCTCGGGCCGCCTCATAAGTACCAGAATCTGAAAACGTCTGGCCTTTCCGGTTTGTGACATTGATATACCTTAAACCGTGTTATTGCAGTCCGGCACGCGATGGCTTCCCGCAATCCTCGACTGAGGGATCGCTAGACCCAAAGGAAATGGCTAGCATGTCTCCGCCACCTGCCCATTCCGTCTCTCCCAAGGGTGATGACGAGGGGGTGTCGCAAAGGACCTTCCCCGACCAGGGGGAGCCTCCGGAGATCGTCGGGGAGGCGTCCCGGGATGATTCCTCAGCCACCGGACAAATGGGGGTGAAAGCCCCTATGGGGACTGGTGACGGGGGCCGAGTTCCCTTCGGCCCTCGGCCGGATACCATTCCGGAGATCTATGCGGCTCCGGAGTCCAGCGAACGGCATTCCCTAAAAGGAGGGAATGTGCCTGTTCCGCCGGTGACCTCTGTCCAACCAGAGGCACCGGAAAATCTATTAGAGGCACTACGAGGCACTTCTATTGTGGATGAACACCGTGCCCTTATGGGCACGGTAATAGAGAAGGTTTAGTTCGTCAAAAACGGACTGACCGAAGCCTGCACTAGCCTTCTAATAGGCTTTGATGTAAGTAATGTGGTTGTAGGAAGAATATCACAGTATATACAGTAGCCCCTGATGCTCTGTTTGGTGTTCGGGAAGAAAAAGCCGAACAGAGGATCAAGAATAAATATCGCAGGAGTCTAACATAAGTTGTCTATGTGAATAAGCAGGTATCGCTGCGGGCTGCCACTGCTCATGCTGCAGAGGTCTCCAGACTGAAGCAGAAACTGGAGCGGGCCGAGAAGGAGCTCGGCCTCATGAAGAAGCAGCTGGAGGATAGCCAAGGTACGCAGTAACCTGCAGGTATATTTCAAGAAAAAATGAATAGTCCGTCCATACTAAAAGGGTCATAAACTTTATTAGGGGCCACGACCGAGGTGGCGACCCTCAAGAAGGCGTTAGCCGAGGCCGAGGACAAAGCGGCCAAGGAACGCACCTCGCGCGAGAAGCACGAGGCCCGGGTTGGCGAGGCGCAGCAATAGCTCCAGGGCGCGATCGAGAGATTTGAGTCCTTGGAGCGCGATTGTAAGGCGCAAGAATCCGAATTGGCAAAGGCTCGCCAGAGCGCACAGGATGCACGAGCCAAAGCCCTGAACGCCCTCCAGGAAATTCAGGCGGGCACGAAGATTGTGGAGGGTAAGTCCTTCATCATGCAAAGCAAGTATGTAGAAGAAACGTTCCTTGTACTTATCCTGAATTTGGATTTTCCAGGGGCGTTTACGGATCCGCCGTGCAGTGTATCAGATGCTGCCGAGCATTATAGAGCCGAAGAAGGGATGTCTATTGAGAAGCTATTCTGGTCCCAATATCTGGGATCCGAACATCCGGTGTCCTTTAGCGACCAGCTAAAGCAGTTGGTCGAGCTGCACAGGTCGGCAGAGCTAGCCATGAAGGACCTGATAGTCCGGCTGTGGCCTGCCGAGCCTATACCTAGCAGCTACTTCGGACTTGTTAAGCGGCTTGTAAGTGCCTGTCCGTGGCTAGAAAATCTGTGAAGCGGTCGGTCTGTATTGAAGGTGCGCGTATGGCCTTTGCCCGCGTCAAGACGCATTGGGCAAAGCTGGATGCCAAGAAGCTGATGACCGAGGGACCGCCGGAGGGCAAGGAACATCGTCGACCCGAGCTCTATTTTGATGGTGTCCTGGAGGGGTCCCGCCTTGTGGCGGAGCAATGTTCGAAGGATGTTATATTCCCATGAGAACATTTGTATTATCCCGTCCTGTAATATGAAACAATGATGTTATAATGCTTGCGATTTGAATTTTACCTCCTGTGCGTCCGTTTATGAAATCTGAGGGTTGACCAGTCGTCGGCTTCTGCCCCCACGTAGATAGTATGGGTGTGTTCGGGATAAGTCTAAACACTCTTTACTCCACATTCTGGTCCTTAAAGGAGGTGTTTAGCGCGACGAACAAGGCAATCAGACTATGCGGCCTTTACAGCCCTCACTTAGCCATAGGAGTTTGACAATTAAGAAAGTTGGCGAAGCCCCTGCTGTTCGGAAGGCCGAACCAGGGGCGTTATACACGCCTAATCGGAAGAACCGATTCTTCGCAAGAAGCGGAAAAAATCTCCAACGATTTGGAACCTCTCGAACAGCCGACCGGCTCTCCCCGCATCATGACAGTCAGTTTTCGGCTTTCTCTACTGAGGTGCTCATCCGGTCAAGGCCAGGGCACAATCGCAGTAGTTCTTCCTTTACTACCCTAGCCGATAGAGCGGAACGTAGGGTAGCAAGCACAGGAGCCGGGCAACCCAACTATTGACCAAAGACATGATTCGGAGCCGATGCATATAATGCTATAAGTTCGGGGTGCCGAACTATACTGAAAAGTGTTCAGACTTTTATTGCCATGATGCGGGGCGTGATGAAGCCCCTGGCGTAGTAATACGTACCATGGTGTACGTGTGCACTGAGTAATAAATACTAAGGTGAGGAAACGGGAAAAATTTAGTAATGAGCTGACGCCATCATTTATTCACCAGTGTGATGTAATTAGTACGTCGAGGCGTACTTTGTACAAGTAATGCGATAAGCAAGTAAGGCTATTTAACATGCCGTAACCAAGGGCGAGCTGAGTGCGGGTATGTAAAACAAGCATGGTAATCGTTTAGTAGAAACCACCTGGGGATTCCCTTGTACGCCAGAGCTCCTTGCCTCCTTGGTGTGTTCTGCAAGCGGGTCGTCCGTATAGACCTCGAAAAGAGAAGTAAACCCGTAATAAAAAGAAAAAGTAAAAGCCTGCGAATCCCAGGGTCGGTCAAGCCGTACTGTGGATCACGAACGAGTTATGCCTCTGTCAATACCCATGGGGTTTTGAGTGCGTAGTTTATGTACGCGCGGTATTAATGCCATTGCCTCATCGGGGCTGGGACGAAGGCCAAATTGCTAATTCGGCTCGTGACGGGCCGAGCTATCCTGTTGCAGTGTAGTCCGTACCCTCTTAATGATGTCCAGGGGCTCGGCAGCCGGATTATAGTGCTGCTTGAGAAGGCCGCTCTGTACTTCTGCTGCTAGGGCGGCGGTGTGCTCCTTTGTACGGAGGGAGCGTTTTGTGTTTCCATTTACTGTAATGATGCCACGTGGACCGGGCATCTTGAGCTTGAGATAAGCGTAATGTGGCACCGCGTTGAATCTAGCAAATGCGGTTCGTCCGAGCAGTGCGTGATAGCCGCTGCGAAATGGGACGATATCGAAGATTAGTTCTTCGCTTCGGAAGTTATCCGGGGAACCGAATACTACCTCCAGCGTTATTGAGCCCGTACAACGGGCCTCTACGCCTGGTATGACTCCTTTAAAGGTAGTCTTCGTGGGCTTGACTCGTGAGGGGTCAATGCTCATTTTATGTACTGTATCCTGATAGAGCAGGTTGAGGCTGCTACCACCGTCCATTAGGACTCGTGTTAGGTGAAATCCATCGATGATTGGGTCGAGGACCAGTGCGGCTGAACCGCCATGCCGGATGCTAGTTGGATGGTCTCGGTGGTCGAAGGTGATCGGAAATGATGACCACGGATTGAATTTCGGGGCGACTGGTTCTACCGCATAGACGTCCCTGAGTGCGCGCTTGCGCTCCCTTTTGGGAACGTGTGTAGTGTATATCATGTTCACCGTTTTGACTTGAGGGGGAAATTTCTTTTGCCCCCAGTGTTCGGCTGCCGGGGCCCCTCGTCATCGCCCTCGCTCTGTGATTCCCCTTCCTTGTTTCTGCTGTTAACCTTGCTAGCTTGTTTAAAGATCCTGCAATCTCTGTTAGTATGGTTGGCCAGTTTGTCTGGGGTGCCATGTATCTGGTAAGGACGATCGAGTATGCGGTCCAAGCTGGATGGTCCTCCGCTGCTCCTTTTATAGGGCTTCTTTCGCTGGTCGGACTTGGAGCCACTGAATCCGGCGTGAACTGTAGTGTCATCGGTGTTATCGCCATTGCTTCGGCGTTTATGTCTGTTGCGCCGGAGCTTGCCGGTGCTGTTTTTGGCCTCGGAGGTGCCCATTTCATTGGCTGTGTTTGTACTACGAGCCAACCAACTATCCTCTTCCGCACAAAAGCGGGTCATGAGTGCCGTGAGGGCTGCCATGGACCTCGGCTTTTCTTGGCCGAGGTGGCGGGCGAGCCATTCGTCACGGATGCTATGCTTGAAGGCCGCTAGGGCTTCGGCATCCGGACAGTCGACGATCTGGTTCTTTTTGGTTAGGAACCTAGTCCAGAATTTTCTGGCTGATTCTCCAGGTTGTTGAACTATGTGGCTTAAGTCATCGGCATCTGGTGGCCGGACATAAGTTCCTTGGAAGTTATCAAGGAAAGCCTCTTCCAAGTTCTCCCAGCTGCCGATGGAATTCTCAGGCAGACTATTTAGCCAGTGTCGAGCTGCTCCTTTCAGCTTTAATAGGAGGTATTTGATAGCGTGGAGGTCATCTCCTCGGGCCATGTGGATGTGGAGAATAAAATCCTCGATCCACACGGCGGGATCGGTTGTTCCGTCGTATGATTCAATATTGACGGGCTTGAACCCCTCAGGGAATTCATGATCCAGCACCTCATCTGAGAAGCAGAGAGGGTGTGCGGCGCCTCTATAGCGGGCCGCGTCATGGCGCACCTTTGATGAAGTCCGTCTGCGGTTATCGGCCCGGGTGTGACTAGGTTTGTCACGTCCGAATACGTAGCCGTCATCCCGAGTAGGGAAGTGCTCTCGCGATCCGTAGATCAATCTGGTGTGTCTTGCTCTACTGTCCAATTCCTGCCGAAGGTCGTATGTATGGTCCCGGCTGTTCTGTCCCTGTTTTTGCGAGGCGGTGGGGCGGGCTGTTGTTCGGCCTGAGTTGCCGTTTTATCCCGACCGCAGGGTGGTCGGTCCGCATTGCGCGAGGGAGGTATGGGATCTGGTGCCTCCTCATCGAACTGAGGTAGCAGTCTGCGTTTTGGGTAGCTCTTGGCTGGGCGCTTTAGGCCGTATTCTTCGGCCGCCAGGACATCAGTCCATCTGTCGACAAGCAGATCTTGTTCAGCTTGAAGCTGCTGCTGTTTCTTTTTCAGGCTCCTTGCAGTGGCTATAAGCTGAAGCTTAACGCGCTCCTGCTCCAGAGGATCCTCAGGCACGATGAAGTCTTCGATGCCGAGGCTCATCTCCTCCTCGAAGGGTGGATGGTAACTATCGTCTTCTGAGTCATTGGGCGTGGCCTGTTTATCAGGGTTGTCTTGCCCGTTGTCATGTTCCTCCTGTTCGGATGCAGCTCCGACAGGGTCTTCATTGTTTTTGGCGTCGCCCGGAGTACTATTTTCCCCGGTGCCAGTGTTGCCATCTTTTGAGCGACGAGGCTTAGAAAGGCGTTTGGGATGCCGGCGCTTGGACTGCGTCTCGGAGGGTTTATTCGCATCTGGCTCTTCTTTGTCGCAGCCAGATCCTTTAGGTGTATCAACCATGTACACGTCGTACGAAGAGGTGGCCGTCCAACGTCCAGTGAATGGTGGGTCTTGGCCTTACTCCTTGTCGGCATCGTCGTCCATACCGTCGATGTCTTCGGAGCCATAGTCAAGCACGTCGGTTCAGTCATCGATAGTGGCTATGAAGTGGGTGGCGGGTGGGAAGCAAAATTCCTCGACATCCGCCTCTAGCTCGAACCGAACATAGTTCGGCTGTGAGTCCTCCTCCAAGGACAAGTTCTTTAAAGAGTTTAGCACGTCACCCAAAGGTGAATGCTGGAAGATGTTTGCGGCGCTATATTCGAAAATCGATAACCGATCCAGCTCGGTGTCCGCAGGCGTACCTGGTCCGGAACTTATAGCCGGAGACGAGTCCGGAGTTCCATTGACGCAAATATTGCAGGATGTCGAGTCCGTGTGTGGCTCCAACGCCGCGGACTTTGTGGCCTCGGAGGGCACGATCTACTTCGGTTCTAAGGCCGTTGCAGCAACAGGAACCATCTCCTAGATGTGATCCGATGACAGATCTAAGTCATGTTCATCGGGGCGAGGGAGAGCAATCGCTGCGGTCTCAAACCCATTGAAGATCAAGTCTCCACGGGTATCCACGATGTAGTTCAAGCTTCCAAATCTGACCTGGTGGCCAGGGGCATAGCTATCGATCTGCTCCAAACGGCCAAGCGAGTTGGCCCGCAGTACGAAGCCGTCGAACACAAAAACCTGTCTGGGGAGGAAGGTTCCTCCTTGGATAGCGTCATTGTCGACGATTGAAGGGGCCATCAAACCTTTTGTCCACAGCACAGTGGAACTCTCAATGAAAGCACCAATGTCGGTGTCAAAACCGGCGGACCTCGGGTAGGGGGTCCCGAACTGTGCGTCTAGGATCGATGGTCACAGGAGACGGGGGACACGATGTTTACCCAGGTTCGGGCCCTCTCTATGGAGGTAATACCCTACTTCCTGCTTGATTGATCTTGATGAATATGAGTATTACAAGAGTTGATCTACCACGGGATCGTAATGGCTAAACCCTAGAAGCCTAGCCTGTATGACTATGGTAATGTGTATATCTCTATCCGGACTACGCTCTCCGGTTTATATAGACACCGGAGAAATCTAGGGTTACATGGAGTCGGTTACATCAGAGGGAATCTTCATAGTTGGTCGCCTAGCTTGCTTTCCACGTCAAGGAGAGTCCAATCTGGACACGGGTACAGTCTTCAGCCTTCATGTCTTCACAGCCCATCAGTCCGGCCCATGGATAACAGGCCGGACGCCCAAGGACCCCTTAGTCCAGGACTCCCTCAATGATCCCTCACTAAATTTCAAGATATAAGTGTTCTCCCTAAGTATGCACCGTTGCGATAGTTCGTCGTGCCGAGACACCACATGATGATCGGGTGTGATAAGCTCTACGTTCATATACAATGGGTACAAGACAATTTTGCACATGTAGAATACTCGGGTTAAACTTGACGAGCCTATCATGTACAGGCATGGCCTCGGAACACTGAGACCGAAAGGTCGAACATGAATCATATATTAGATATGATCAACATACAGATGTTCACCATTGAAAACTACTCCATCTCACGTGATGATCGGACATGGTTTAGTTGATATGGATCACGTGATCATTTAGATGACTCGAGGGATGTCTATCTAAGTGGGAGTTCTTAAGTAATATGATTAACTGAACTTAAATTTATCATGAACTTAGTCCTGATAGTTTTTGCATATCTATGTTGTAGATCAATGGCCCGTGCTACCGCTCCCTTGAATTTTAATGCGTTGCTAGAGAAAGCTAAGTTGAAAGATGATGGTAGCAACTACACGGACTGGGTCCGTAACTTGAGGATTATCCTCATTGCCGCACAGAAGAATTACTTCCTTGATGCACCGCTAGGTGCAAGGCCTGCTGCAGGAGCAACTGCTGACGTTATGAACGTCTGGCAAGCTAAATCTGATGACTACTCGATAGTTCAGTGTGCCATGCTTTACGGCTTAGAATCGGGACTTCAAAGACGTTTTGAACGTCATGGAGCATATGAGATGTTCCAGGAGTTGAAGTTAATATTTCAAGCAAATGCCCGAGTTGAGAGATATGAAGTCTCCAACAAGTTCTATAGCTGCAAGATGGAGGAGAACAGTTTTGTCAATGAACACATACTCAGAATGTCCGGGTACCATAACCACTTGACTCAGCTGGGAGTTAATCTTCCGGATGATAGTGTCATTGACAGAGTTCTTCAATCACTGCCACCAAGCTATAAAGGCTTCGTGATGAACTATAACATGCAAGGGATGAACAAGAAGATTCCCGAGCTCTTCGCGATGCTCAAGCCTGCGGAGGTAGAAATCAAGAAGGAGCGTCAAGTGTTGATGGTTAACAAGACCATTAGTTTCAAGAAAAAGGGCAAATGGAAGAAGGGGAACTTCAAGAAGAATAGCAAGCAAGTTGCTGCTCCCGGGAAGAAGCCCAAGTCTGGACCTAAGCCTGAAACTAAGTGCTTCTACTGCAAAGGGACTGGTCACTGGAAGCGGAACTTCCCCAAGTATTTGGCGGATAAGAAGGATGGCAAAGTGAAAGGTATATTTGATATACATGTTATTCATGTGTACCTTACTAATGCTCGTAGTAGCGCCTGGGTATTTGATACTTGTTCTGTTGCTCATATTTGCAACTCGAAACAGGGGCTACGGATTAAACGAAGATTGGCTAAGGATGAGGTGACGATGCACGTCGGAAATGGTTCCAAGGTCGATGTGATTGCCGTCGGCACGCTACCTCTACATCTACCTTCGGGATTAGTTTTAGACCTGAATAATTTTTATTTGGTGCAAGCGTTGAGCATGAACATTATATCTGGATCTTGTTTGATGCGAGATGGTTATTCATTTAAATCAGAGAATAATGGTTGTTCTATTTATATGAGTAATATCTTTTATGGTCATGCACCCTTGATGAGTGGTCTATTTTTGTTGAATCTCGATCGTGGTGATACACATATTCATAATATTGATGCCAAAAGATGCAAAGTTAATAATGATAGTGCAACTTATTTGTGGCACTGCCGTTTAGGTCATATTGGTGTAAAGCGCATGAAGAAACTCCATGCAGATGGGCTTTTGGAATCACTTGATTATGAATCACTTGATGCTTGCGAACCGTGCCTCATGAGCAAGATGACTAAGACTCCGTTCTCCGGAACAATGGAGCGAGCCACTGAATTATTGGAAATAATACATACTGATGTATGCGGTCCGATGAGTGTTGAGGCTCGCGGCGGGCATCATTATTTTCTGACCTTCACAGATGATTTAAGCAGATATGGGTATATCTACTTAATGAAACACAAGTCTGAAACATTTGAAAAGTTTAAAGAATTTCAGAGTGAAGTGGAAAATCATCGTAACAAGAAAATAAAGTTTCTACGATCTGATCGTGGAGGCGAATATTTGAGTTACGAGTATGGTATTCATTTAAAACAATGTGGAATAGTTTCGCAACTCATGCCACCTGGAACACCACAACGTAATGGTGTGTTCGTATGTCGTAACCGTACTTTATTAGATATGGTGCGATCTATAATGTCTCTTACCGATTTACCAGTATCGTTTTGGGGTTATGCATTAGAGACAGCTGCATTCACGTTAAATAGGGCACCATCTAAATCCGTTGAGACGACACCGTATGAGTTGTGGTTTGGCAAGAAACTTAAGCTGTCATTTCTTAAAGTTTGGGGTTGAGATGCTTATGTGAAAAAGCTTCAGCCTGATAAGCTCGAACCCAAATCGGAGAAGTGCGTCTTCATGGGATACCCAAAAGAAATTGTTGGGTACACCTTCTATCACAGATCCGAAGGCAAGATCTTTGAATGGATCGTTTCTAGAGAAGGAGTTTCTCTTGGAAGAAGTGAGTGGGAGGAAAGTAGAACTTGATGAGGTAATTGTACCTTCTCTCAAATTGGAAAGTAGCTCATCACAGAAAACTGTTCCCGTGATGCATGCACCAACTAGTGAGGAAGCTTATGATGATGATCATGAAACTTCGGATTAAGTTACTACCGAACCTCGTAGGTCAACCAGAGCACGTTCCGCACCAGAGTCATACGGTAATCCTGTTCTGGAAGTCATGTTACTAGACCATGACGAACCTATGAACTATGAGGAAGCGATGATGAGCCCAGATTCTGCAAAATGGCTAGATGCCATGAAATCTGAGATGGGATCCATGTATGAGAACAAAGTATGGACTTTGGTTGACTTGCCCGATGATCGGCAAGCCATAGAGAATAAATGGATCTGCAAGAATAAGACTGACGCTGACGGTAATGTTACTGTCTACAAAGCTCGACTTGTTGTGAAAGTTTTTTTTACAAGTTCAAGGAGTTGACTACGATGAGACCTTCTCACCCGGAGCGATGCTTAAGTCTGTCCGAATCATGTTAGAAATTGCCGCATTTTATGATTATGAAATTTGGCAAATGGATGTCAAAACTGCATTCCTTAATGGATTTCTTAAATAAGAGTTGTATATGATGCAACCAGAAGGTTTTGTCGATCCTAAAGGTGCTAACAAAGTGTGCAAGCTCCAGCGATCCATTTTGGACTGGTGCAAGCATCTCGGAGTTGGAATATACGCTTTGATAGTGTGATCAAAGCATATGGTTGTATACAGACTTTTGGAGAAGCCTGTATTTATAAGAAAGTGAGTGGGAGCTCTGTAGTATTTCTAATATTATATGTGGATGACATATTGTTGATTGTAAATGATATAGAATTTCTGGATAGCATAAAAGGATACTTGAATAAGAATTTTTCAATGAAAGACCTCGGAGAAGCTGCTTATATATTGGGCATCAAGATCTATAGAGATAGATCAAGACTCTTAATTGGACTTTCACAAAGCACATACCTTGATAAAGTTTTGAACAAGTTCAAAATGGATAAGTCAAAGAAAGGGTTCTTGCCTGTGTTACAAGGTGTGAAGTTGAGTTAGACTCAATGCCCGACGACTGCAGAAGATAGAGAGAAAATTAAAGTCATTCCCTATGCCTCAGCCATAGGTTCTATCATGTATGCAATGCTGTGTACCAGAACTGATGTGTGCCTTGCTATAAGTTTAGCAGGGAGGTACCAAACTAATCCAGGAGTGGATCAATGGACAGTGGTCAAGGGCATCCTGAAATACCTGAAAAGGACTAAGTATATGTTTCTCGTTTATGGGGGTGACAAAGAGCTCATCATAAACGGTTACGTCGATTCTAGCTTTGACACTGATCCGGATGACTCTAAGGTGCAAAGTGGATACGTATTTATATTGAATGGTGGAGCTGTCAGTTGGTGCAGTTCCAAGCAGAGCGTCGTGGCGGGATCTACGTGTGAAGGGGAGTACATAGCTGCTTCGGAAGCAGGAAATGAAGGAGTCTGGATGAAGGAGTTCTTATTCGATCTAGGTGTAAAACCTAGTGCATCGGGTCCAATGAAAATCTTTTGTGACAATACTGGAGCAATTGCCTTAGCGAAGGAATCCAGATTTCACAAGAGAACCAAACACATCAAGAGACGCTTCAACTCCATCCGTGATCAAGTTAAGGAGGGAGACATAGAGATTTCCAAAATACATACAGTTCTGAATGTTGCAGACCCATTGACTAAGCCTCTTCCACGAGCAAAACATGATCAGCACCAAGACTCCATGGGTGATAGAATCATTACAATGTAATCTAGATTATTGACTCTAGTGCAAGTGGGAGACTGAAGGAAATATTCCCTAGAGGCAATAATAAAGTTGTTATTTATATTTCCTTATATCATGATAAATGTTTATTATTCATGCTAGAATTGTATTAACCGGAAACTTGATACATGTGTGAATACATAGACAAAACAAAGTGTCCATAGTATGCCTCTACTTGACTAGCTCGTTAAGCAAAGATGGTTAAGTTTCCTGACAATAGACATGTGTTGTCATTTGATTAACGGGATCACATCATTAGGATAATGATGTGATGGACAAGACCCATCCTTTAGCTTAGCATAATGATCGTTAAGTTTTATTGCTATTACTTTCTTCATGACTTATACATATTCCTTTGACTATGAGATTATGCAACTCCCGAATACCGGAAGAACACCTTGTGTGCTATCAAACGTCACAACGTAACTGGGTAATTATAAAGATGCTCTACAGGTGTCTCCAAAGGTGTTTGTTGGGTTGGAATAGATCGAGATTAGGATTTGTCACTCCGAATATCGGAGAGGTATCTCTGGGCCCTCTCGGTAATGCACATCATGATAAGCCTGACAAGCAATGTAACTAATGAGTTAGTTTTGGGATTATGCATTGCGGAATGAGTAAAGAGACTTGCCGGTAACAAGATTGAACTAGGTATGAAGATACCGACGATCGAATCTCGGGCAAGTAACATACCTATGACAAAGGGAATGACGTATGTTGTCATTACGGTTTGACCGATAAAGATCTTCGTAGAATATGTAGGAACCAATATGAGCATCCAGGTTCCGCTGTTGGTTATTGATCTTAGATGTCTCTCCATCATGTCTACATAGTTCTCGAACCCGTAGGGTCCGCACGCTTAACGTTCGATGATGATTTGTATTATGAGTTATGTGTTTTGGTGACCGAAGATTGTTCGGAGTCCCGGATGAGATCACGGACATGATGAGGAGTCTGGAAATGGTCGAGAGGTAAATATTGATATATTGGATGATAGTATTCGGACACCAGAATGATTTCGGAGTGTTTCGGATATTTATCGGAGTACCGAGGGGTTACCGGAACCTCTCGGGGAAAGTAATGGGCCACTATGGGCCATAGGGGAGAGAGAGGGGAGCCCACAAGGGGTGGTGCCGCCCCCATGGGGAGTCCGAATTGGACAAGGGGAGGGGCGCGGCCCCCTTTCCTTCTTCCTCTCCCTCTCCTTTCCCCTTTCCCCCTCCGAAAGAAGGAAGGGGGGCGACTTGGACTAGGAGTCCTAGTGGGTTTCCCCCCACTTGGCGCGCCCCCTAGGGCCGGCCTCCTCCCCTCTCCTCCTTTATATACGGGGGTAGGGGGCACCCCAAAGCACAACATTTGTTTCTTAGCCGTGTGCGGTGCCCCCTCCACAGTTTACTCCTCCAGTCATATTGTTGTAGTGCTTAGACGAAGCCCTCCGTGGATCACATCACCATCACCGTCACCATGCTGTCGTGTTGACGAAATTCTCCCTCGACACTTTGCTGGATAAAGAGTTCGAGGGACGTCATCAAGCTGAACGTGTGCAGAACTCGGAGGTGTCGTACGTTCGGTGCTTGATCAGTTGGATCGCGAAGACGTTCGACTACATCAACCGCGTTAAGCTAATGCTTCCGCTTTCGGTCTACGAGGGTATGTGGACACACTCTCCCCCTCTCATTGCTATGCATCTCCTAGATAGATCTTGTGTGACCATAGCAATTTTTTTGAAATTGCATGCTACGTTCCCCAACAGGATTACCCTTTTTTGTAGTCGTGTGCGTTGTAATGGTGGTGCAGACGAATCTGTGGCCGCAGAGGACCCCATAGGCTGAATAGGAATTCATGTCGCTAGAGATCCCAAGGGAGATTCGGAGTCAGCAGGTGCACCTCCAGTGGGATTTTCTGTGGCTGGAAAGCTTGGCGTGTCTGCTGCAGAATCCATAGAGGATCTCAGCATGGAGACCGGCTCATCATGGCGCAATGATGGTGCATCGGCACCATCCCCCATGCCGGTCGGGCAAGGGCGCGCACAGGAATCAGCGCCGGATCCCGCGTCAGCTCTGGACCCCATGCCGGTCGGGTGACTCGGGTCACGACGTCTGTAGCATACAGGTTGGGTGTGGAAACGGGAGCTGCCCGG
Source organism: Triticum aestivum (assembly GCF_018294505.1). Classification (NCBI taxonomy): domain Eukaryota; kingdom Viridiplantae; phylum Streptophyta; class Magnoliopsida; order Poales; family Poaceae; genus Triticum; species Triticum aestivum. Next base: position 178,236,810 of record NC_057811.1, read on the forward strand.
GCCAGCGGCAGGTGGCCGCGTGGCGAGCGGAGATTGGTGCGGAGCCGTGGGTGCGCGGCAACTAGTTTGAGGGCAGCCGTGTGTCGCGTGCCGGGTCGGAGGAGGTCGCGCGGGCGCTTGTCGTTCCTGTCGCCAGGGAATCATACGCGCCTGCATGCGTTGTGGATCCCGAGGTGGATCGGCTACCCTGCTGCTGAGCAGATCCCGAGGAGGATATGCCTCCTGTTTCTGGACACATCAAATATGGCTTTATTTGAGCGATTTTTGCACCATTAGCCTGGGATGTTCTATTGGCGCTTTCCCTTTTACCTATCCGGGGCTTCCTTTGACACTGACAAAACCAAGGCTAGAGGATTTTGCTCCAGTTTTGAGAAGGATTGACAAAAGACTGACGGGATGCTCAACTCTGCTCTCTTATGGAGATAAACCGATCCTTACTAAAGTTGTCTTCACTAGCTTCCCCACTTTCTTCATGAGCACTTTATCACTCCCTACTGGCATTTTGGAACAGATCAATAAATACCTGAGATCATGCTTTTGGAGAAAATATGGTATGGAAAATAGAGGTCCTGCTCTCATTTCATGGGATAAAGTCTGCTTACCCAAAGACACAGGGGGTCTAGGAGTTCTCAATTTGGCAATCCACAACAAATGTCTCCTTATGAAACACATCCACAAATTCTTCAGCTCTGATCTACCCTGGGTAAATTTGATCTGGAGCTCTTACACCGGCAACATGGCTCTTTCTGGTGGAAAGCTATTTCCGAGCTCATTCCTGAATTCAAACAGCAGGCACAAGGGATTATTGGACAAGGCAATACTATTTCCTTCTAGCAAGATGATTGGGGTCATGGTGATGGAAATATGCCCTAGTGGCAATAATAAAATGGTTATTATTATATTTCCTTAATCATGATAAAGGTTTATTATTCATGCTAGAATTGTATTGACCAGAAACTTAAATACATGTGTGAATACATAAACAAATACCGTGTCCCTAGTAAGCCTCTACTAGACTAGCTCGTTGATCAAAGATGGTTAAGGTTTCCTAACCATTGACATGTGTTGTCATTTGATAACGGGATCACATCTTTAGGAGAATGATGTGATGGACAAGACCCATCCGTTAACTTAGCATATTGATCGTTCAGTTTTTTGCTATTGCTTTTTCATGTCAAATACATATTCCTTCGACTATGAGATTATGCAACTCCTGGATACCGGAGGAATACCTTGTGTGCTATCAAACGTCACAACGTAACTGGGTGATCATAAAGATGGTCTACAGGTATCTTTGAAGGTGTTTGTTGAGTTGGCATAGATCAAGGTTAGGATTTGACACTCCAAGTATCGAAGAGGTATCTCTGGGCCCTCTTGATAATAGACATCATAAGCTTGCAAGCAAATGACTAAGGAGTTAGTTACGAGGTGATGTATTACGGAACGAGTAAAGAGACTTGCCGGTAACGAGATTGAACTAGGTATGAAGATATCGACGATTAATTGAATCTTGGGCAAGTAACATACTCATGGACAAAGGGAATTACGTATGTTGTCATAAGGTTCGGCCGATAAAGATCTTCATAGAATATGTAGGAGCCAATATGGGCATCCAGGTTCTGCTATTGGTTATTGTCCGGAGAGGTGTCTCGGTCATGTCTACATAGTTCTCGAAACCGCAGGGTCCGCATGCTTAACGTTCGTTGACAATATAGTGTTATATGGGATCTACTCCCTCCCTCCCCGTACCCCCCGCGCCGCCCCCCCGACCGGGGCGACCGGGGCGGCCTCCCTCCCCTCGCCGCCCAGCCCCACCTTCCACCCCTCCTCCCGCCATTGCCGCTGGCTGGCGTGGCCAGGCGTTGCCCGCACGGCGCTATGGCGAGGCTGGCAGTGGCGGCCCTCTTCCTCTTCCCCTTGCGGTTTCCTGGCTCGGGCGGCGGTCTGCGGTGACGGCGCGCCTCGGCGTGTGGTGCTTCGGTGTAGATCGGCCATAGGTATGGCGGCGGTGCGGCCCTTTGGAGACGGTGGTGGCTGGCGGCGGGGGTTGGCCGGTGGAGCCCTGCAGGCCCAGATCTGGGCCCTTTTGGGCCCGACCCAGGTCAAGGCTGGTTGTTATGGCCTCGGGCGGGTTGCCTCCGGCTGGGCTAGCGGTATGCAGAAGTTGGGATCGGCGGCTCTGCGCTGCGTTGGCTGCAGCGCGGTGGCAGGAGCTTAACGGGCCCTATCTGGGCCCGGCTGGGCAGGGGGTCCGGCGTGCTCCTGCACCTGCGTCCGGTCTGCTACTGCTTGTGCCAGTGGATGTTGTCCCCTCCCACATGGCTTTGGTGCTCCCGGTCCCTATCCTCGGTGATCTCGTTTGGTTCGGCCGGCCTCGCAGCGTCTGCGCTGGCGAGACGACGGTGGTGTCCTCGTGACTGTGGTGGCACAGGTTGGTGGGCGGTTGGCATGGTAGAGCCGCCGATTGGTCTTGGGTTGTGGGTATGAGGGGTAGGGCGAAATCCCTCTCGGGTCTGCCCGGCATCGACGCGGTGACGCCTGTGGGCGCCATCAACCTTCTTGATGGGCGTTGGGAGTACATCTCCTCCGCTTCCCTCTGTGTACCGGGAGAAATCCTAGGATTCGTCCGGGAAGCAGCGTCGTTGTCGTCGCAGTCCTTCTTGAAGGTGTTGCTTGGTTCGCGGCGACTGATGGCGTTGGAGCGTGGTGGATGTTTCCGGTCACTACTGCAGGATGCTGCTAACGCGACACTACGATCAGAGACCCTTCGACGAAACTGTGTTCGATGCATAATCACAAATGGTGATGTAAGAAACCCGTCAAAAAAGATGCAAAACGTTCATGATGAATGATACATCAAACACGGTTCAGATTTTAGTTGCATGTGCGATGCTGGGCATACGGTTGATCCATCCGAACTGTTTGCGATGAGACAGAGCAACAGAAATGGGCAGCCAGATCAAGGTGTGTGCGATATATGGCATACAGTTTGCTCCGATGAACCGTTTGCGATGATTGAGGTGAACACAAACGATTCATCGTAACAAGATGTGTGTGATACCCGGCAAACAGGTCGGTAATCAGAATTTTGTGTGATCATTATAGACAGCCAATACAGTCTTTTTTGTGAATTGTGTGCTCGTCAGGGCACACAGTTCAACAAACCAACCTGTGGGCGATAATGTAGAAGATCTCTGTCGAATACGTATTACTAACCGTCTACGATGAGATTGACAAGATAAACAGAGATAACAAATTAATATGAGCGAACGGAAACAGAGATATATACAGTCTGCTTAATTTAGTCCTTGTTGTTGTTGTTGTTGTTGTTGTTGTTGTTGTTGTTGGATGGACCCATGACATTGTCTTGGCGATGACGCTTCTTGCCACTGACCATTGGCTTTTCATTGCCGCCGCCGTCGTCATCGTCGTTGCTGTCATCCTCCTCCTCCTCCTCATTCGACCATTCCTCCTCCTCATCATCGTCGTCCTCTTCTTCATCCTCCGATGGCTCCTCGTTCGTCTGGTTGCCGTCTGATGACTCCGGGGCGGCGTCCCTTACATGATCCGGATATAATCGAGGTCTGGGCTTGACGCCAGACTCATGGAAGACGAGCGGGATGATTCCGATGTTGATCTATCATCGGGCGCCAGACTGCTGGCCGAACTGTCGTCCTCGCTGTTGCTCGACATGGCTGCGGTCCTACAAAAACCGCGAGAAAGAGAGATTGCAGAGTGGGTGCCAGTGTGTAGCGCACCTGCCGGGGACGATGAAGATGGTGGACACTTAAGCGGGGTGTGCAGAGAAGAGGAAATGCCAGTTGAAGCGGGGGTTGACGTATTATCTAACCACTGATATAATCAACCGCAATTATTTGTACCCAGTCACTCCAAATTCTGAGGGTTGCGCAGGACTCCTATTGGGTGGTTTCTTTTTTCAGGATAAAAACAAGGAACGAGTTTTGGATTATGCACCGGTACCGGTACGAACGGAGTAGGACAGTTGGCAAGCAATACATTGAGCTCTTCTTATTGATAAAGCCAGTAATAATCAAACTACAAAGGAAAAGAAAAAAAGACAAAGGAAAATATCTGCACGAATCTTCGCGTAACATCTATGGCATAGGACCTAGATGTGCATTACTTAGAGCACATCTAGATGTGCTTTAGCAATACTATCAAACAAAACCCTAATCATCATTGCAAACAGCACATAGAACATGGCTAGTGCGACAACCACAACTAAACATGCTAGTTCCTTCTTGTCTCTTGCTTTCATTTGTTGCCCGTGATTGATTCTTTCTTGCTTCATCGTACTGATTGTACATTCCAGATCAGTCAGTTTCTTCTTCAACTTTACGTTATCTTCTACGAGCTTGGTGATAACACTCCGAGCCCTACCATGCCATTCTTCATCTAGCCAGTTAACAAAGGCACAAGCCTCATAGCCCTGCAAATTTTAAATAGTATTCAGGATGAGCGGTGGCATTAACTCAAGTACAATGATGAACTTAGCACTAACCTCTAAGGGCAACCGAGAAACCACTGCCAGGGAATGTAGCATGCAATTTAAAAAAAATCCTACGATCATGCAAGATCTATCTAGGAGATGCATAGCAACGAGAGGGGGAGAGTGTGTCCACGTACCCTCATAGACCGAAAGCGGAAGCATTAGCTTAACGCGGTTGATGTAGTCGAACGTCTTCGCGATCCAACCGATCAAGCACCGAACGTACGACACCTCCGAGTTCTGCACACATTCAGCTCGATGACATCCCTCGAACTCTTGATCCAGCAAAGTGTCAAGGGAGAGCTTCGTCAGCACGACGGCGTGGTGACAGTGATGGTGATGTGATCCGCGCAGGGCTTCGCCTAAGCACTACGACAATATGACCGGAGGAGTAAACTATGGAGGGGGCACCGCTATAAAACCATTGATGTGCTTTGGGGTGCCCCTTGCCCCTGTATATAAAGGAGGAGAGGGGAGGAGGCCGGCCCTAGGGGGTGCGCCAAGTGGGGGGGGGGAACCCACTAGGACTCCCAGTCCTAGTCCCCCCATTCCTTCTTTCGGAGGGGGAAAGGGGAAAGGAGAGGGAGAGGGAGAAGGAAAGGGGGGCCACGCCCCCTCCCCTTGTCCAATTCGGACTCCCCATAGGGGGGACGCCACCCCTTGTGGGCTGCCCTCTCTCTTCCCTATGGCCCATAGTGGCCCATTACTTCCCCCCCCCCCGGGGGGGGGGGGGTTCCGGTAACCCCTCGGTACTCCGATAAATATCCGAAACACTCCGAAACCATTCTGGTGTTCGAATACTATCGTCCAATATATCAATCTTTACCTCTCGACCATTTGAAGACTCCTTGTTATGTCTATGATGTCATCCGGGACTCCGAACAATCTACGCTCACCAAAACACATAACTCATCATACAAATCGTCATCAAACGTTAAGCGTGCGGACCCTACGGGTTTGAGAACTATGTAGACATCATCGAGACACATCTCCGATCAATAACCAACAGCGGAACCTGGATGCTCATATTGGTTCGTACATATTCTACGAAGATCTTTATTGGTCAAACCACAATGACAACATACATCATTCCCTTTGTCATCGGTATGTTACTTGCCCGAGATTCGATCGTCGGTATCTTCATACCTAGTTCAATCTTGTTACCGGCAAGTCTCTTTACTAGTTCTGCAATGCATTATCCCCCAACTAACTCATTAGTCACATAGCTTGGAAGGTCATCATGATGTGCATTACCGAGAGGGCCCAGAGATACCTCTCCGATACTCGGAGTGATAAATCCTAATCTCGATCTATGCCAACCCAACAAACACCTTTGGAAACACCTGTAGAGCATCTAAATAATCACCCAGTTGCGTTGTGACGCTTGATAGCACATAAGGTGTTCCTCCGGTATTCTGGAGTTGCATAATCTCATAGTCAAAGGAATATGTATAAGTCATGAAGAAAGCAATAGCAATAAAACTTAATGATCATAATGCTAAGCTAACGGATGGGTCTTGCCCATCACATCATTCTCCTAATGATGTGATCCCGTTCATCAAAGATAACACATGTCTATGCTCAGGAAACTTAACCATCTTTGATTAACGAGCTAATCAAGTAGAGGCATACTAGGGACACTTTGTTTTGCGTATGTATTCACACATGTATCTAGTTTCCGGTTAATACAATTCTAGCATGAATATAAACATTTATCATTAAATAAGGAAATATAAATAACAACTTTATTATTGCCTCTAGGGCATATTTCCTTCAGTCTCCCACTTGCACTAGAGTCAATAATCTAGATTACATTGTAATGAATCTAACACCCATGGAGTCTTGGTGCTGATCATGTTTTGCTCGTGGAAGAGGCTTAGTCAATGGGTCTGCAACATTCAGATCCGTATGTATTTTGCAAATCTCTATGTCTCCCTCCTTGACTTGACCACGGATGTTGTTGAAGCGTCTCTTGATGTGTTTGGTTCTCTTGTAAAATCTGGATTGCTTCGCTAAGGCAATTGCTCCAGTATTGTCACAAAAGATTTTCATTGGGCCCGATGCACTAGGTATTACACCTAGATCGGATATGAACTCCTTCATCTAGACTCCTTCATTTGCTGCTTCCGAAGCAGTTATGTACTCCGCTTCACACGTAGATCCCGCCACGACGGTCTGTTTGGAGCTGCACCAACTGACAGCTCCACCATTCAATATAAATACGTCTCCGGTTTGCGACTTAGAGTCATCCAGATCAGTGTCAAAGCTAGAATCAACGTAACCATTTACGACGAGCTCTTTGTCACCCCCATAAACAAGAAACATATCCTTAGTCCTTTTCAGGTATTTTAGGATGTTCTTGACCGCTGTCCAGTGATCCACTCCTGGATTACTTTGGTACCTCCCTGCTTAACTTATAGCAAGGCACACATCAGGTTTGGTACACAACATTGCATACATGATAGAACCTATGGCTGAGGCATAGGGAATGACTTCCGTTTTCTCTCTATCTTCTGCAGTGGTCGGGCATTGAGTCTGACTCAACTTCACACCTTGTAATACATGCAAGAACCCTTTCTTTGACTGATCCATTTTGAACTTCTTCAAAACTTTGTCAAGGTATGTGCTTTGTGAAAGTCCAATTAAGCGTCTTGATCTATCTCTATAGATCCTGATGCCCAATATATAAGCAGCTTCACCGAGGTCTTTCATTGAAAAATTCTTATTCAAGTATCCTTTTATGCTATCCAGAAATTCTATATCATTTCCAATCAACAATATGTCATCCACATATAATATTAGAAATGCTACAGAGCTCCCACTCACTTTCTTGTAAATACAGGCTTCTCCGAAAGTCTGTATAAAACCATATGCTTTGATCACACTACCAAAGCGTATATTCCAACTCCGAGATGCTTGCAGCAGTCCATAAATGGATCGCTGGAGCTTGCACACTTGGTTAGCACCTTTAGGATCGACAAAACCTTGTGGCTGCATCATATACAACTCTTCTGTAAGAAATCCATTAAGGAATGCAGTTTTGACGTCCATTTGCCAAATTTCATAATCATAAAATGCGGCAATTGCTAACTTAAGCATCGCTTCGGGTGAGAAGGTCTCATCGTAGTCAACTCCTTGAACTTGTCAAAATCCTTTCGCAACAAGTCGAGCTTTGCAGACAGTAACATTACCGTCAGTGGCAGTCTTCTTCTTGAAGATCCATTTATTCTATATGGCTTGCCGATCATCGGGCAGGTCAACCAAAGTCCATACTTTGTTCTCATACATGGATCCCATCTCAGATTTCATGGCATCAAGCCATTTCGCGGAATCTGGGCTCATCATCGCTTCCTCATAGTTCGTAGGTTCGTCATGGTCTAGTAACATGACTTCCAGAAAAGGATTACCGTACCACTCTGGTGCGGAACGTGCTCTAGTTGACCTATGAGGTTCGGTAGTAACTTGATCAGAAGTTTCGTGATCTTTATCATTAGCTTCCTCACTAGTTGGTGCAGGCATCACGGGAATGGTTTTCTGTGATGAGATACTTTCCAATTCGAGAGAAGGTACAATTACCTCATCAAGTTCTAATTTCCTCCCACTCACTTCTTTCGAGAGAAACTCCTTCTTTAGAAAGGATCCATTCTTAGCAACAAAGATCTTGCCTTCGGATCAGTGATAGAAGGTGTACCCAACAGTTTCTTTTGGGTATCGTATGAAGACGCACTTCTCCGATTTGGGTTCGAGCTTATCAGGCTGAAGCTTTTTCACATAAGCATCGTGATGATAGCTGGAACTACGTCGGTATTTCCCCGGAGAGGGAGGGATGATGTAGCACAACGAAGGTAGGTATTTCCCTCAGAGAAGAAACCAAGGTTATCGAACCAGTAGGAGAACCAAGCAACACAATGTAAACAGCCCCTGCACACAAATAACAACACCTCGCAACCTGACGAGTTAAAGGGGTTGTCAATCCCTTTCGGGTAACGGCGCCAGAAATTGCGTGTTGACGGGAGAAAGTTGTAATAGATTGAAATAATAGATCGCAAATGAAATAAAGTGCAACAAAGTATTTTTGTATTTTTGGTTTAATAGATCTGAATAAAAATGCAAAGGAAAAGTAGATCGCAAGGCAAATATATAAAAAGGAAGACCGGGGGCCGTAGGTTTCACTAGTGGCTTCTCTCGAGAAAAATAGCAAACAGTGGGTAAACAAATTACTATTGGGCAATTGATAGAACTTCAAATAATCATGACGATATCCAGGCAATGATCATTACATATGCATCACGTCCAAGATTAGTAGACCGACTCCTGCCTGCATCTACTACTATTACTCCACACATCGACCGCTATCCAGCATGCATCTAGTGTATTAAGTTCATGGAAAAATGGAGTAATGCAATAAGAACGATGACATGATGTAGAAAAGATCCGTTTGTCTATATGGCGGTAGATATAGATCTCGTCTTTTTATCCTTAGTAGCAAAGATACATACGTATCGGTTCCCCTTCTGTCACTGGGATCAAGCACCGTAAGATCGAACCCACTACCAGGGACCTCTTCCCATTGCAAGACAAATAGATCAAGTTGGCAAACAAAACCCAAATATCGGAGAAGAAATACGAGGCTATAAGAGATCATGCATATAAGAGATCAAAGAAACTCAAATAACTTTCATGGATATAAAAAGATATAACTGATCATAAACTTGAAGTTCATCAGATCCCAACAAACACACCGCAAAAAGAGTTACATCATATGGATCTCCAAGAGACCATTGTATTGAGAATCCAGTGAGAGAGAGGAAGCCATCTAGCTACTAACTACGGACCCGAAGGTCTACAAAGATCTACTCACGCATCATCGGAGAGGCACCAATGGAAGTGGTGAACCCCTCCGTGATGGTGTCTAGATTGGATCTGGTGGTTCTGGACTCTGCGGCGGCTGGATGAATATTTCCTCAACTCCCCTAGGGTTCTGGTATTTTTGGGGTATTTATAGAGCAAAGAGGCGGTCCAGGGGCTGCCTGAGGTGGGCACAACCCACCATGGAGCGCCTGGGCCTCTTGGCGCGCCCTGGTGGGTTGTCCCCTCCTCGGGACTCCCCCCAGGTGCCACCAGGGCCCATCTTTAATTTTTCCTTCTGGCCCATAAAAAATCTCCAAATTTTTTTGGGGCATTTGGACTCCGTTTGATATTGATTTCCCGCGATGTAAAAAACATGCAGAAAACAACAACTGGCACTGGGCACTATGTCAATAGGTTAGTACCAAAAAATGACTATAAAATGATTATAAAACATCCAAGATTGATAATAAAACAACATGGAACAATAAAAAATTATAGATACGTCGGAGGCGTATCACATCGCAACCCCAAACTTTAAGAAACGACAGCTTATGTTTGTTGCCAAACCACGGTGTCGTCTCAACGGATTTAGATGGTGCCCTATTTAACGTGAATGCAGCTGTCTCTGATGCATAAGCCCAAAATGATAGTGGTAATCGGTAAGAGACATCATAGATCGCACCATATCTAATAAAGTACGGCTACGACGTTCGGACACACCATTACGCTGTGGTGTTCCACGTGGCGTGAGTTGCAAAACTATTCCACATTGTTTTAAATGAAGTCCAAACTCGTAACTCAAATATTCGCCTCCATGATCAGATCATAGAAACCTTATTATCTTGTTATGATGATTTTCCACTTCACTATGAAATTCTTTAAACTCTTCAAATGTTTCAGACTTGTGTTTCATTAAGTAGATATACCCATATCTGCTTGAATCATCTGTGAAGGCCAAAAAATCACGATACCCACTGTGAGCCTCAACACTCATCGGACCGCATACATCAGTATGTATTATTTCCAATAAGTCAGTGGCTCGCTCCATTGTTCCGGACAACGGAGTCTTAGTCATCTTGCCCATGAGGCATGGTTCGCAATCATCAAGTGATTCATAATCAAGTGATTCCAAAATCCCATCTGCATGGAGTTTCTTCATGCGCTTTACACCAATATGACCTAAACGGCAGTGCCACAAATAAGTTGCAATATCATTATTAACTTTGCATCTTTTGGCATCAATATTATGAATATGTGTATCACCACGATCGAGATTCAACTAAAATAGACCACTCATCAAGGGTGCATGACCATAAAAGATATTACTCATATAAATAGAACAACCATTATTCTCTGATTTAAATGAATAACTGTCTCGCATCAAACAAGATCCAGATATAATGTTCATGCTCAACGCTGGCACCAAATAACAATTATTCAGGTCTAAAACTAATCCCGAAGGTAGATGTAGAGGTAGCGTGCCGACGGCGATCACATCGACCTTGGAACCATTTCAGACGCGCATCGTCACCTCGTCCTTAGCCAATCTTTGTTTAATCCGTAGCCCCTGTTTCGTGTTGCAAATATTAACAACAGAACCAGTATCAAATACCCAGGCGCTACTACGAGCATTAGTAAGGTACACATCAATAACATGTATATCAAATATACCTTTCACTTTGCCATCCTTCTTATCCGCCAAATACTTGGGGCAGTTCTGCTTCCAGTGACCAGTCCCTTTGCAGTAGAAGCACTCAGTTTCAGGCTTAGGTCCAGACTTGGGCTTCTTCGCGGGAGCAGCAACTTGCTTGCTATTCTTCTTGAAGTTCCCCTTCTTCACTTTGCCCTTTTTCTTGAAACTAGTGGTCTTGTTAACCATCAACACTTGATGCTCCTTATTGATTTCTACCTCCACAGCCTTGAGCATTGCGAAGAGCTCGGGAATCGTCTTGTTCATCCCTTGCATATTATAGTTCATCATGAAGCCTTTATAGCTTGGTGGCAGCGATTGAAGAACTCTGCCAATGACACTATCACCCGGAAGATTAACTCCTAGCCGAGTCAAGTGGTTATGCTACCCAGACATTCTGAGTATGTGTTCACTGACAGAACTGTTCTCCTCCATCTTGCAGCTATAGAACTTGTTGGAGACTTCATATTCTCAACTCGGGCATTTGCCTGAAATATTAACTTCAACTCTTGGAACAACTCATATGCTCCATGACATTCAAAACATCTTTGAAGTCCCGATTCTAAGCCGTAAAGCATGGCACACTGAACTATCGAGTAGTCATCAGATTTAGCTTGCCAGACGTTCGTAACGTCAGCAGTTGCTCCTGCAGCAGGCCTTGCACCTAGTGGTGCAACAAGGATGTAATTCTTCCGTGCAGCAATGAGGATAATCCTCAAGTTACGGACCCAGTTCGTGTGGTTGCTACCATCATCTTTCAACTTCGCTTTCTCTAGGAACACATCAAAATTCAAGGGAACAGTAGCACGGGCCATTGATCTACAACATAGATATGCAAAAACTATCAGGACTAAGTTCATGATAAATTTAAGTTCAATTAATCATATCAGTTAATAACTCCCACTTAGATAGACATCCCTTGAGTCATCTAAATGATCACGTGATCCATATCAACTAAACCATGTCCGATCATCATGTGAGATGGAGTAGTTTTCAATGGTGAACATCTCTATGTTGATCATATCTACTATATGATTCATGTTCGACCTTTCGGTCTCAGTGTTCCCAGGCCATGTCTGTACATGCTAGGCTCGTCAAGTTTAACCCGAGTATTCTGCATGTGCAAAAACTGTCTTGCACTCGTTGTATGTGAAAGTAGAGCTTATCACACCCAATCATCACATTGTGTCTCGGCACGATGAACTGTCGCAACGGTGCATACTCAGGGAGAACACTTATACCTTGAAATTTAGTGAGGGATCATCTTATAGTGCTACCGCCATACTAAGCAAAATAATATGCATAAAAGATAAACATCACATGCAATCAAAATATGTGACATGATATGGCTATCATCATCTTGTGCCTTTGATCTCCATCTCCAAAGCACCGTCATGATCTCCATCGTCACCAGCTTGACACCTTGATCTCCATCGTAGCATCATTGTCATCTCGCCAACTATTGCTTCTACAACTATCGCTAACGCATACTGATAAAGTAAAGCAATTACATGGTGATTGCATTTCATACAATAAAGCGACAACCATAAGGCTCCTGCCAGTTGCCGATAACTTTTACAAAACATGATCATCTCATACAACAACATATATCACATCATGTCTTGACCATATCACATCACAACATGCCCTGCAAAAACAAGTTAGACATCCTCTACTTTGTTGTTGCAAGTTTTACGTGGCTGCTACGGGCTTCTAGTAAGAACCGTTCTTACCTACGCATCAAAACCACAACGATCTTTCGTCAAGTTTGCTGTTTTAACCTTCAACAAGGACCGGACATAGTCAAATTCGATTCAACTAAAGTTGGAGAAATAGACACCCGCCTGCCACCTTTATGCAAAACAAGTTGCATGTGTGTCGGTTGAACCGGTCTCATGAACGTGGTCATGTAAGGTTGGTCCGGGCCGCTTCATCCAACAATACCGCCGAATCAAAATATGATGTTGGTTGTAAGCAGTATGGCTATGATCGCCCACAACTCTTTGTGTTCTACTCGTGCATATCATCTATGCATAGACCTGGCTCTGATGCCACTGTTAGGAAACGTAGCATGCAATTTCAAAATTTTCCTACGATCACGCAAGATCTATCTAGGATGGATAGCAACAAGAGGGGGAGAGTGTGTCCACGTACCCTCTTAGACCGAAAGCGGAAGCGTTAGCTTAACGCGGTTGATGTAGTCGAACGTCTTTGCGATCCAAACGATCAAGCACCGAACGTACGACACCTCTGAGTTCTGCACACGTTCAGCTCGATGACGTCCCTCGAACTCTTGATCCAGCAAAGTGTCGAGGGAGAGTTTCGTCAGCAATACGGTGTGGTGACGGTGATGGTGATGTGATCCGCGCAGGGCTTCGCCTAAGCACTACGACAATATGTCCGGAGGAGTAAACTGTGGAGGGGGGCACCGGAAACGGCTAAGAAACCATTGATGTGCTTTGGGGTGCCCCTGCCCCCGTATATAAAGGAGGAGAGGGGAGGAGGCCGGCCCTAGAGGGCGCGCCAAGTGGGGCGGGGGGACCCACTAGGACTCCCAGCCCTAGTCGCCCCCCTTCCTTCTTTCGAAGGGGGAAAGGGGAAAGGAGAGGGAGAGGGAGAAGGAAAGGGGGGCCGCGCCCCCTCCCCTTGTTTCCCCAGGGGGTTCCGGTAACCCCTCGGTACTCCGATAAATATCCGAAACACTCCGAAACCATTCCGGTGTCCGAATACTATCGTCCAATATGTCAATCTTTACCTCTCGACCATTTCGAGACTCCTCGTTATGTCCGTTGTCTCATCCGGGACACCAAACAATCTTCGGTCACCAAAACACATAACTCATAATACAAATCGTCATCGAACATTAAGCATGCGGACCCTACGGGTTCGAGAACTATGTAGACATGATCGAGACACATCTCCGATCAATAACCAACAACGGAACCTAGATGCTCATATTGGTTCCTACATATTCTACGAAGATTTTATCGGTCAAACCACAATGACAACGTACGTCATTCCTTTTGTCATCGGTATGTTACTTGCCCGAGATTTGATCGTCGGTATCTTCATACCTAGTTCAATATCGTTACCGGCAAGTCTCTTTACTCGTTCCGTAATGCATCACCCCACAACTAACTCATTAGTCAGATTGCTTGCAAGGCTCATCATGATGTGCATTACCGAGAGGGCCCAGAGATACTTCTCCGATACTCGGAGTGACAAATCCTAATCTCGATCTATGCAAACCCAACAAACACCTTCGGAAACACCTCTAGAGCATCTAAATAATCACCCAGTTACGTTGTGACGTTTGGTAGCACACAAGGTGTTCCTCCGGTATTCGGGAGTTGCATAATCTCATAGTCAGAGGAATATGTATAAGTCATGAAGAACAATAGCAATAAAACTTAACGATCATAATGCTAAGCTAATGGATGGGTCTTCTCCATCACATCATTCTCCTAATGATGTGACCCCGTTCATAAAATGACAACACATGTCTATGCTTTAGAAACTTAACCATCTTTGATTAACGAGCTAGTCAAGTAGAGGCATACTAGGGACACTTTGTTTTGTCTATGTATTCACACATGTACCAAGTTTCCGGTTAATACAATTATAGCATGAATAATAAACATTTATCATGAAGTAAAGAAATATAAATAACAACTTTATTATTGCCTCTAGGGCATATTTCCTTCAACCTCCTGCCAATGCCGAATCCCTCCGTGCATACACGTCAAGCGGGAGTGTGCCCATGCACACAACTCAGCTTTTGGTACTTCTCGGTGGCGCAAAACTCAGAGTCGAACTCGTGTTGCGGGAGTATGGAGTCATGCTCCGGATTTGGCGGCAGATCACTTTCCTGGGGGCAGGGGGGTCATTCAGGACGGATTCAGCAAGGAGCTACTTTGGACATACTAAAAAACATCGGGATAGATTGGAACTTTGACAGGACGATTCGGATCCGTAGTACACCTGCCTTTTGATGACCTGAGGCAAGTGCTCGGCGGCGACCGCCGTCGTGGCGGCGATACGAGAAGGAGCAGCCACACCGAAACCATCAGCACCACTCGTCCGCATTCCCCCAATGTCAGTGCCACGTGAGGGAATCTGGAGGATATCTAGGGATTTGGGGGAAATGGGGAAACTGTGGGGATAAGCTAATGGTCGGGAACTACTTATGACACTATATATTGTATACGGCACACTGTTTATACATGTCGTTTGTGTTAGGTATTATAACGTCACAAACGATTTCCGCACCAAACCGTGTGAGAAGACAATGTAGGTGAGACACGGTTGCCGTTACATAACCGTATGTGATGTACTACCCTGTACATATAATTGAGTTACAGTGATACCATGTAAACAGCCGCTCTGCGGATATCCATCAAAAAATAAATCAGCCGCTCTGCATATAGATGTGGCGGTGACGGCCTAGGCAGCGGCTACCGGAGAAGAGGTCAATCCTCGGTCGATGGGCGGTGGCGGTGTCATAGGAGGTCAATCCTCAGTCTGCGGCGAGATATAGGAGGAGCTCAACCATCAAGGTCGGCGGCGGCGTGATTCAAGCACATCCATCAAGGTCGATAGTGGGATAGTGGAGGTCGAACTTCAGGCGGCAGCCGCACCAAGCTTTGCTCCTTGACCCTGCTGTCTCGGCATGCCGCCGCATCACGCTTCTCTGTCTGCTGGGTGGAGGTCGCCGCGCGGCTAATTAATTAAGATATTCTTTTCATGAGTGGCTTAATTAAGGTATTCAATTCCTAAGGGTAGTGTTGTACTAGTACTCTGCGTGTAAATTGACTGGTCATCAATTTTTATCATTGCACATCTTGACAACAATATGGAGCGCCCTCAGTAATTATGAAATTAAAACCTTGTGATTTATGCACGCATCTTTGGGTAGCAGTTAATCCGTGTATTAATGTTGTTGTTTTGTTTTAATTTACCATTCGTGTGGTGTAGATGGAACGATCTCGATGGATGAAGAATCGGAGAATCGTAGATTTTACCAGTGGCGTGACAGAGTTCATGAATTTGGCTAAAAGTACAAAGAGGAGAGTTGGTGATGCGGATTACATCCTGTGTCCATGTACTGATTGTGCCAATACAGAGTCACGTGAAGTTGCAGATGTCCAGTTGCACTTAGTCTCTAGGAGATTCATGGATGGATATACACGTTCGACCAGACACGGTGAAGAGGAGGTCATGGATGTAGATACCCAGGGCTGCGAGATGCCAAACCCCGATCAGTGTCACTTGGATGTTGAATCTAACATCGGGGCAGAGGCGTCAAGCTACCAATGGAACACTAGAAAGCCGAAATGCCCACTGGAAAACCAAGACATCGACGCAGATGACGACAATCTTGATATGCCAGATTTTGCTGCTATGATTGCAGATTTCGAGGGCCCAAAAAGGATATGATTGGGTACAAGGATCTGCCAACCATTGATGCGGACTCCAGGAAAGAATTGTATCCAGGTTGCAAAATGAAATATTCCAAGTTGAGTGCCACCCTGGCGCTTCTCAGATTTAAAGCAGCAAATGGTCTATCAAACAAGGGCTTCACAGAGATGTTAGGTATTTTCAAAGAAATTCTTCCGGAAAATAATGTGCTCCCCAGAAGCACGAATGAAGCGAAGAAAATTGTTTGCCCATTGGAACTTGAAGTACAGAAGATACATGCTTGTGTGAATGATTGTATATTGTACCGTGGTGAGTACAAAGATTTGCGTGCATGTCCCACATGCAAGCATGCACGATACAAGCGCAGGAGAGCAAAGGACAAGTACAAATTGGACAACGAGATCAAGACAGGAATCCCGTTCAAGGTTGTTTGGTACTTGCCTTTAATTCCAAGGTTGAGGCGTTTGTTTGCAAACCCTAGAGAGGCAAAGAGGTTGCCGTTGCATCATGATGAGCGAATTGCGGATAAGTTCATGAGGCACCCGAAAGATGGGGCTCAATGGGAATTAATCGACAACAAGTTTGAAGACTTTGCCAAGGATCCTAGAAGTATAAGGCTCGGGGAGTGTACTGACGGGATGAATCCTTTTGGCGATATGAGCACCAATCACAGCACATGGCCGGTACTTCTGTGCATATATAACCTAGCTCCTTGTTTGTTGATACGTCTCCAACGTATCTATAATTTATGAAGTACTCATGCTGTTATAATATCATTCTTGGATGTTTTACAATCATTTTATAACAACTTTATATCATCTTTTGGGACTATCCTATTGACCCAGTGCCTAGTGCCAGTTGCTGTTTTTTGCTTGTTTTTTACATCACAGCAAATCAATATCAAACGGAGTCCAAACGCCGCGAAACTTTTTGAGGATTTTTTATGGACTATATAGAACACTTCCAATGGGCCAGAGCAACACCTGAGGGGTGCCCCGAGGGGGCACAACCCACCAAGGCGCACCTAGGTGGGTTGTGCCCACCTCGGTGGCCTCCCGCACCCCCTCTTTACCCTTTAAATTCCCAAATATTCCGAAAACCCTCGGGGTTAACCTAGATCAGAAGTTCCGCCGCCGCAAGCTTCTCTAGCCACCGAGAACCAATCTAGACCATGTTCCGGCACTCTGCCGGAGAGGGAAATCATCACCGGTGGCCATGTTCATCACCCCGGCGGCCACCATGATGAGGAGGGAGTAGTCCACCCTCGGGGCTGAGGGTTTGTACCAGTAGCTATGTGTTTAATCTCTCTCTCTCTCTCGTGTTCTTGAGATGTCATGATCTTGAGGTATCGCGGGCTTTGTTAATATAGTCGGATCATATGGTGTTTTCCCCTCTCCATCTTGTTGTGAATTGAGTTTTCCCTTTGAGATTTAATTTTATCGGATTGAATACTTCTATGGATTTGAGAGCACTTGATATATGTCTTGCATATGAATAATCATGGTGACAATGGGTATCGTATTGATTCACTTGATATATGTTTTGGCACTCAACTCGCGGATTCCTGAGGTGACATTGGGGTAATCTACACATAGGGGTTGTTGCACGTTCTTGTCTTTGTTTCTCCGGTAGAAATCTTGGGGCACTATTTGAGGTTATTTGTGTTGGATTGAGTATTATGAATCTGAAATTATTTGGTGTTATTTTAGTACGAACTCTTGGATAGATCGATCAGAAAGAATAGCTTCGAGGTGGTTTTGTACCCTACAAATAATTTCTTCTTATGTTCTCCGCTAGATGGGAACTTTGGAGTGATTCTTCATCGCACTTTGAGGGGTGGTTATATGATCCAATTATATTAGCACTGTTGAGAGATTGCACTAGCGAAAGTACGGACCCTAGGCCTCGTTTTCAAGCATTGCAATACCGTTCGTGCTCCTTTTTATCAATTGCTACCATGCTGTTTTTTATTGTTCTTATTACAAAAATCAATATCTACTATACATATTACACTTGTATCACCATCTCTTCGCCAAACTAGTGCACCTATACAATTTGCCATTGTATTTGGTGTGTTGAGGACACAAGAGACTTTTTATTATTTGGTTGCGGGGTTGTTTGAGAGAGACCATCTTCATCCTAAACCTCCCACGGATTGATAAACCTTAGGTCATCCACTTGAGGGAAAATTGCTACTGTCCTACAAAACTCTGCGCTTGGAGGCCCAACACAAGTCTACAAGAACAAGTTGCATAGTAGACATCAGTTGTGTATGAAGAAAAAATTACATTATGATGCCAATGATTATCCAAGGCCCGAAGCAACCTGGAAATGACATCGACATTTACTTTCAGCTACTGGTAGAAGAACTGCTGACAGTTTGGATAGATGCGCCTGCTGTAAAAATGTTATGATGCTTACAAAAAGGAGATTTTCGTTCTACATGCGATGCTGGTGCACACCTTTCAAGATATGCCGGCATTAGGCAACACATCGGGGCAGAAAACAAAGGGAGATGTAGGGTGTGTCACATGCATGGATAGGACAACTAGTAGATTTCTTCCCAACTCGTGCAAAACCGTGTATTTGCGTCATCGTAGGTTCTTACAGAGAAATCACCCATACCAAAAGATGAAAGCTGAATTTGATGGTACGGCAGAGGTAGGTGTGGGCCCAAGACCCTATGATGGGGAGGTGGTCCACAACATGGCTAAACAAATTAATGTTTTGCTTGGCAAGAAGCACGCTTTGACGGTGAAACAAACACCCAAGGGTCAAGTGTTTAAGAAGAAATCGATGTTTCGGAAATTATCTTACTGGGAGATTCTACGTGTATGTCACTGCATCGATGTCATGCACATAGAGAAGAACGTATGTGAAAGCATCCTTGGTACTCTGCTCAAGATTAAAGGTAAAAGAAAGGATGGTGACGGTTCCTGGCTCGATATGCTTGCCGATCAATCAAAACGCAAGAGTGAAGCAGAAGATGATGACAAATTCATCAAAGCTCGCCAGAGTTACAATTTCATTACAAAAGAAGCAACACAGTTCTTCACCTATTTGTTGTCAGTTAAGACACCCTCTTCCTACTCCGCAAACATCAGAAGTCTCGTGGATGTGAGCTCAGGTAAAATGAAGTTGGGACACATGAATTCACATGACTGCCACGTAATGTTGACACAAATCCTCCCGGTGGCCATCAATAATCTGATGGACAAAGATATAAGAAACACACTCATTGAGCTCTGTGATTTCTTCAACCAACTATGGCAGAAAGTTGTAGATCCTGAAGAGTTGGATCATATGCAAGATGATATTGCAAGAATATTGTCCAACCTAGAGATGTTTTTCCCACCGTCATTCCTTGATTTCATGGTCCATCTCACTGTGCACCTTGTCGATGAGAGAAAGTATTGTGGTCATGTGTTTCTCCGCAACATGTATCCCTTCAAGCGGTTCATGGGAATACTGAAGCGCTTTTGTCAGAACAGAAACCATCTAGAGGCAAGCATCCTACAAGGTTATACCGCTGAGGAGGTGGTTTATTTTTGCACCGAATACATGAAACAAAGACCTATAGGTTTGCCCCTCTCTCACCACGAGGGAAGGCTGAAAGGTAAGCCGGTCCTTGCTGGCACGCAAATGGCTGCACCCGGAGAATTAGCAGAGAAAGCCCATTTGACGGTACTGCTTAACAGCCCAGTTCTCAGTGCTTATGCCGAAGGACACTTGGCGGAGATAAGCCAAAGCTTCTTACCAATGGCGCCTTCATCAGATGTGTAGATGAAGGAGCACACTAAGAACTACACAGAATGGCTGAAGAATCGTTTGGCACAAGGATCCATCGATGACATTGCTACATGGTTGGCACAAAAGCCATCACCTACGGTGTTGACGTACCAAGAATATGACATAAATGGATACATGTTCTACACTGAGGAACGTGATGAGAAGACCTCATATCAGAACAACTCTGTTCGAATAGAATGCATGGCTATAGATGAAGCTGATAAAAGGGTATACTATGGAACCATCAAAGAGATTTGGGAGCTTGACTATGTGAAAGTTAAGGTGGCATTATTCAGGAGCGCGTGGATCCCTCTTGGTCATGTAAAGGTTGATGATTACAGGAAGACCTGTGTTAACAAGACAACGATGGCATATCACGCGGACCCGTTCATTCTTGCCAGCGATGCTATCCAGATTTTCTTCGCGGAAGACCCCTTGCGTAAGAACTGCCATGTAGTGATGCATGGGAAGAGGAGGGTACTGGGTGTCGAGGATGTTGCCGATGAGGACGAGTACGATGAATTTGCTGAGTTGCCAGCCAAGGGATCACGCACCCGTGTAACAGAGAAGCGTAAAATCATCAGAAAACCCAAGTTCATTCGGGGTCAACGTAATGATCCCAGTTCCCCCATGTACATGGGAATTAAGCCGTAAGACTAGTCTTTATGCCTACCCTGCAACTTAATTCATTCAATTTAGAACTATCGCGTGTACTGAATTTGTGAGTTGTGCCCAATTTTCTATTCATGTAAGAACCGTTAATATGTTGACCTTGATATGTTGTCAGCTCAGGGAATGAATATGAACAGTTTATTATTATTATTATTATTATTATTATTATTATTATATCATAGAGGTAGCACACTCAATTGATTTCACTATAGTATGTGTGAGCAAAAATATGCAATTTGGTTTGGGAATAGCACACGGTTTGTTCATGAAAGCCGTGTGCCGACCAAACCCTGCGTGATCTAAGTCGTGCTTTCTGATTGGCCAGAACCCAAACCCCACGGATCATACGTCTGCACCATTGGATGCTCCCAGATCGAACGGCGATCCTCACCCCTTTCGACAGCACATGCAGTTCCGGTTGTAATTTTATTTTTATGCACAAAATGCACGTTAAACTCAAAAAATGTCTTAAAATATAGCCAACGATACCTAAAATGCACTAGAAAATCAAACCCGTGGTATAATGGTGATTGCATACCGTGGAAATTTTTATGAGGCCAAACGATGAAGTCACCGGCCACTAGAGTTTGAATTGACATGTCTCCTTTTGGAAACCATGATCTTTCATGTGAGATGGTCTGGTTTGGAAGGAGCGAACATCAAAACTTGTGCCAAACTTTGCCAATTTTTTCCACGGGGTTGTGAGAGCATTCCACGGGCACACATCGATTTTGATGATGTATGGAATCCATCTGAATTTCCTGTAATTAAAATACCAACTTGGCCTACGCCAGTGGCCGCACCTTGCGGCCAAAATGTTTGAAACTTCTCCCCGCTTCTCGGACAAACGGATGAAAACTCGAACAGCGACGTACAAATGATTTGTACACCTTCTTTGCTAAGGGTGGCCATAGTGGGGGTATCATAGCCGGTGTCATGCACTCGGGAATAGCAAATATGATGATGTGGTAAGGAATTAAAGAAGGGAGAGTGGGTTAGAGTAACATAGGTAGATACCGTAACATAATAAATGCTATACTACTTTGTATCATGCATGGCCATAAATACGGTCATCCATGATACTACTCTATGATACTATGCACTATGAAGGTACGTATGTAGTATCATACACTAGTATCATATGCATGATACTCCCCACTATAAGGCTGGCCATAGTGGTGGTATCATAGCCGGTATCATGCACTCGGAAATAGCAAGTATGCTGATGTGGCAAAGAATTAAGGAAGATAGAGAGGGTTAGAGTAACATATAGGTAGATACTGTATCATGTTAAATGCGATGCTAATTTGTGTCATGCATGGCAATAAATATGATCATCTATGATACTACTCTATTATACTATGCACTATAATTAAAGGTAGTATCATATATATGCATGATACTAGTATATGATACTCTCCATTATGAGTAGCCTAAGTATAGCCTAACTAAAACACCCACATGTAGTTGTATATGCACTAAAATCTAAGGTAAGTGCAAAGAATGACTTAAAATAGCAGACGAGACCTGAAATGGGCCGGAAAATCAAACCAAGGGTATATCCGCGATTTTTTACCATGATTTTTTTGAGGCGGAATGGTGTAGTAACTTATGATTTGGAGTCTGAAGTGTCGCGTCTCCTTTTGGAAACTATGATCATTCTTGTGAGATGCTCCGGTATGGAAGGTGCGAGCACCAAAACTTGTGCCAAACTTTACAAATTTTTTTTCCATGTGATCGTGAGAGCACGCCATAGCGACACAATGATTTTCATTATTTTTCGGACTCTATATGCATTTCCTGAAATTAAAATACCAACAAGGCCAGTTTTCCCCGTTTCTCGGACAATGAATGAAAACTTGCAAAGCGACACAAAAATGATCTTGCTAACACCCACATGTAGTTGCGACTATATATATATATATGCAAAACATGACTCAAATATAGCAAACGAGATCTTTTTTTTGCATATTCAAAGTTTGAGATTGCTAGCCAGGTCTGCCGCCTGGTAAAATGCACCAGAAAATTGAACCATAGGGTACAATCTTGATTTCTTACCGTGGAAAAAAATTGGAGGCGAAACGATGAACTCATGTTTTATTCAAATGAAAATATGATGTTAGTTAATGTAAATGTTTTCAAATAGCACACGGTTCACTCACGAAAGCCGTGTGTCCACTAAACCGTGGCCAATGCCCCCTGCCACGCATGCGATTTGAGTCATGCGTTCTGATTGGCCAAAACCCAAACGCCACGGATCGTACGTCTGCAAGGTTGGATTCTCCTTGATCGAACGGCGATCCTCATCCCTTTCGACAGCACATGCAGTTTCGGTTGTGATTTTATTTATATCCACAAAGTGCACGTTAAATTCAAAAAATGTCTTAAATATAGCAAATGATACCTGAAATGCGTTAGAAAATCAGACCCGTGGTATAATGGTGATTGCGTACCGTGAAATTTTTTATGAGGCCAAACGATGAAGTCACCGACCATTGGAGTTTGACTTGACACTTCTCCTTTTGGAACCATGGTCCTTCATGTGGGATGCTCCGGTTTGGAAGGAGCGATCATCAAAACTTGTGCCAAACTTTACCAAATTTCCCCCCCGGGGTCGTGAGAGCACGCCACGGGCACACACCGGTTTTGATGATGTATGGACTCCATCTGAATTCCCAGTAATTAAAATACCAACTAGGCCTATGCCGGTGGCCGCACCTCGCGGCCAAAATGTTTGAAACTTCTTCCCGTGTCTCGGACAATGGATAAAAACTCGCAAAGCGACACACAAATGATGTGTACACATTCTTTGCTAACCAACACCCAGATGTAGTTGTAGAATGGGTTTGAATTTAATTATATGCACTACATGCAAGGTAAGTGCAAAAAAATGACTTAAATATAGCAACGAGACCTGAAATGGGCCAGAAAATCAAACCTAGGGTATATACGTGATTGTTTAATGTGAAAAAAATTCGAGGCGGAACGATGTAGTCACTGACAATTGGAGTCCGAAGTGCCGCGTCTCCTTTTGGAAACTATGATCCTTCTTGTGAGATGCTCCGATTTGGAAGGTGTGAGCATCGAAACTTGTGCCATCTTTACCAAAAAAATTCCATGTGATCCTGAGAGCACGCCATGGTGACACACCGATTTTCGTTATTTTCGGACTCTATATGCATTTCCTATCATTAGAATACCAACAAGGCTTACGCCTCTGGCCGCACCCTGCGGCCGAACTGTTTGATTTTTTTCCTTTTCTCGAACAATGAATGAAAACTCCCAAAGCGACACACAAATGATCTTGCTAGCGAGCACCCACGTGTAGTTGCGACTATAGCAAACGACTCAAATATAGCAAAGGATACCTCAAATGCATGAGAAAATCGAACCATAGGGTAAAATGGTGAGTTCTTACCGTGGAAAACAATTTGGAGGCGAAACGATGAACTCTTGTTTTCATTCAAACGAAAATATGCTGTTAGTTCATGTAAATGTTTTCAAATAGCACACGGTTCACTCAAGAAAGCTGTGTGCCTACCAAACCGTGGCCGATTCCCCCCACCTTGCTGCGCGCGCGATCTGAGTCGTGCGTTCTGATTGGCCAGAACCCAAACCCGTGATATAATGGTGATTGCTTAACGTGGGAAAAATTTAGAGGCGAAACGATGAACTCACGTCTTCATTTCAAAATTAGTACGTCTTCATTTCAAACGAAATTATTCTCTTTGTGCACACGAGCGCTTAGAGGCAACAATTTGCATAGGCCTTTCCGCGCGGCGACCGGGGATATTTTCACCCTTTTAACCTAGGGCGCCAACATCCCCCACCCCCCACCCACGTTTCACTCAACTAGTCCACCCAATCTCCATCGCCAGCTCCCTCCTCCCCTAGATCCACAGCAGAACCCTCTTCGACGCCCGCGTGCTCACCCCGGCCGTGTGCCCGCTCTTTGGCGTCAAGCCTACCTCCACTTCCGTGCCCAACACGCGGTTGCCCGCGCCTCGCCGTCTTTGTTTGCTCGCCAGCCACCCTCGAGCATATTGATCCAGTAACCCTCGCCTCTCCTGTGGTCTGGCCGGTTTTGCATTAAGAAACCTATTAGTTACTGCTCTCCATCACGGTGAGGCATATTTCCTCGCAATCCCTCTTCCTATTTCGTTCCGTATGTTCCCAAATTGGCTACAAAATAACGAAGAGCGTATATATGTTCATTATCTACCTTCCTAACTAGTACATATAAGCTGTATTTGTTCCAATAAGTTACTACCGATTTACAGATCGCAGACGTCCGAGTCACACAAACTTAACAAATAAGCCGTATATTTTCTAAATTATTGCATGACATGTTTAGACAGCTTGATACCAAGTTGTTAGTTTTATGCTTATCCTCCTATCCCGACTTTCGCATGTGTTCTCTGTAGATGTCGAGTAGCAGTGACAACACTCATGCTTCAGGCGATGTACCTTCATCTGATTCCGACAACCCTGGATCTTCAGCAGATGGTGAGGGATCAAGTAATCTTGAACGGGATAGAATTGCAACAATTACCCTTCCGGTCAGGACATGGAGGAATGCTCCAAGGAAGCCCACGCACCAGCCTAAAGGTGTATATGAAGTAACCGAGATCGATTTAAAGTCTTGGGCTCCAACTAAACTAGATAAATCACGCATGAGGTTCAAGAGTGTGTCTGGATTTGTTGGCAGGGCAAGGCTCAACATTAATCTGCCGGGGTTTCGGAAGGCTGACACAGAAACACGACAAAGGATAGTCTGGGAGATCATGGATCACTTCAATTGTAACGCCCGGATAATCATGCTACAGTAATCCCACGTTAACGATGCCACGTCACCCCGGTTACTGTTGCTAATCCCGCGTTAGTTCAAACGATTAAAATTCAACTTTGAATTTTTTTCAAACATCAAAAGTTTTCAAAATATTAACCTAAAATGTTCGGAGTGTGCAAATAAATGCCTAGGTATTTATGGCGAGGGAACCATGCTTTTATATAAAAAAGGCCTAAATATTTAAAATGAAATAAAATAGAAAATGAAATAAAGAAAAAAAAGGGAAAAAGGATAAAAAAAACAAACAAAAGAAAAGACCCCCGGGCCAACCGACCCAACTGGCCTGCCTAGTCGGCCACTACAGCCGACCCAGCTTCCCCCACTCCCTCTCCATAACCCCCCCCCGAAACCCTAACCCCTCCCCCGCCACCCCATTCCCCCACTTCCCCCACGTCGCCACTCCCCCCCTCCCGATCCAGATTGGATCGGGATCGATCCCATCGCTCCGACGCCCTTCGCCGTCCACCGCCGCCCGGAACACCGCCTGGAACTCGAGGGAGCGCGACCTCGCCGGCCTGCCTCCTCCTCCTCGCCGGCGTGCACCTCGTCACCGCGTCGCCGTCGTCTCCGTCTCCTCCCCGTGCCCCACTGCCCCGGAGCCTACACCCGACGAGAGCCCCGGCCTCTCCTTCTCGCGCCCCTGACCTTCCCGCCGCGCCCGCACGGTGCTCGCCTCGCTCCGGCAACGCCCAGGCCGTGCCTCCCCTGCATTTGCTGCTACTGCTCCCGCCGACCTCTGCCGCGGGCGAGCGCTCGCGCCCCCCTGCTCTCCTGCCTGACCTTGCCAGGCCTCGCCCGCCGTCCCCACGCCCGCACGCGCCCCCTGTCACGCCTAGCCACCCAACCAGGGCGGCCCACGCTCACTGAGACCCGCGTGCGCGCCCCGCGCGATTTCCCCTGCTCTGCGTCCGCCCGCGTAGACGTGCCGCTACCGCCTCCCCTGCCCCTCCCGCTCGCGGCCACCAAGGCCCCGACCGCGCCCTTCCCTGTACCTCGTCGGGCTTTGCCCTCCTTGCCCCGCTCCGGCAGTCGCCACCCGCACTGCTGCCCGCTGCTGGCTTTCCCTACCGCCGCTGCTGGCCTTGCCTCGGCTCGCCCTCAACCACGCCGCGCATGCACCTCCTGCTCCTCCCGGCCTCGGCCCGCTGGAGCTCACCACCGCTGCGCGCGGCCTGCTTCCGCCGGAGCCCCACGCCGGCGACCCCCGCGGCCGGATGGCCATGGCCTCGTTCCGCAACAGGGTGGGCTACGGCCTCCGCCCGGCGCCCACACCCATTGCCCGCACACCCGCTAGGCCTCTGTGCCTATGACAATCGGGGCCCCGCCCAGAAACGTTTTTATATAAAAAATAAAAAATAAAATAATAATAAATAAATAAAAATAAAAATGAATTAATAAAATTAATTATTAATTAATTAATTAAGTTAATTAATCATTTTTAATTAATCTAATTAACTAGTTAGTTTAATTAAACAGTAATTAGTTTAGCTAAATCCTAATTAACCTAAACAGAGTATGACAGGTGGGTCCCGCACGCCAGTTTGACCCAGTCAACGCCCTGTTGACTGCTGACGTGAGGATAATGTTGAATTAAATTAATTAAATAAATTCTAAAAATGATTTAAAACTTTAGAAAATCATATTAAATAAACCGTAGCTCACATGAAAGTACTTTCTACGTGAAAGTTGCTCAGAACGACGAGACGAATCCGGATACGCAGTCCGTTCGTCCGCCACACACCCTAGCATATCAAACACGCAACTTTCCCCCTCCGGTACATCTGTCCGAAAACGCGAAACACCGGGGATACTTTTCTGGATGTTTCCCCCCTTCGCCGGTATCACCTCTTACCGCGTTAGGGCACACCTAACACCGCTGTTTGCTTTGTCATGCATTGTCATGCATCTGTTTGCATTGTATTCATTGTTTCTTCCCCCTCTTCTCTCCGGTAGACTATGAGACCGACGCCGCTGCTGGTGCCCCGTCCGACTACGCTGTTGACGACCCCTCCTTCTTGCCAGAGCAACCAGGCAAGCCCCCCCCTTGATTACCAGATATCGCCTATTCTTCTCTATACTTCTTGCATTAGAATACTGTAGCATGTTACTGCTTTCCGTTAATTCTATTCTGCTGCATAGCCTGTCTTTGCCACTACTGTTGTTACCTTTACCTGCAATCCTACATGCTTAGTATATGATGCTAGTATTCCATCTATGGCCCTACATTCTTGTCCGTCTGCTGTGCTATACCATCGGGCCATGATCACTTGGGAGGTGATCATGGGTTTATACTATATACTTTATACATGATACGTGTGGTGAGTAAAGTCGGGTCGGCTCGTGGAGCACCCGCGAGTGATTCACGGATTGGGGGCTGAAAGGACCTTTGTCCCGACGGCCCTCTGGGTGGATCTTTGTGGCGGAGCGACAGGGCAGGTTGAGACCGCCTAGGTGAGAGGTGGGCCGGGCCCTGGTTGGTGTCCGCGGTTACATCAATCAACACGCTTAACGAGATCTTGTTATTTGATCTGAGTCTGGCCATTTGGTCTATACGCACTAACCAACTACGTGGGAAAGATATGGGCACTCGACGTCGTGGTATCAGCCGAAGCCTTCTTGACGTCAGCGACTGAGCGGCGCGTGCTGGGTTGGACCGCGTAACGCAACTTCCTTTGTAATGGAGGTTGCTAGGTCCGCTCACCGGCCGCCCTCGCAACGTGCAGGTGTGCAATGGGCGATGGGCCTAGACCCCTGCGCCATAGGATTTAGACTGGCGTGCTGGCCTCTCTGTTGTGCCTAGGTGGGGTTGCGACGTGTTGATCTTCCGAGGCCGGGCATAACCCAGGAAAGTGTGTCCGGCCAAATGGGATCGAGCGTGTTGGGTTATGTGGTGCACCCCTGCAGGGAAGTTTATCTATTCGAATAGCCGTGTCCCTCGGTAAAAGGACGACCCAGAGTTGTACCTTGACCTTATGACAACTAGAACTGGATAATTAATAAAACGCACCCTTCCAAGTGCCAGATATAACCCGGTGATCGCTCTCTAACAGGGCGACGAGGAGGGGATCGCCGGGTAGGATTATGCTGTACGATGCTACTTGGTGAACTTACCATCTACTCTCTTCTACATGCTGCAAGATGGAGGCTGCCAGAAGCGTAGTCTTCGACAGGATTAGCTATCCCCCTCTTATTCTAGCATTCTGCAGTTCAGTCCACCGATATGGCCCCTTTACACATATACCCATGCATATGTAGTGTAGATCCTTGCTTGCGAGTACTTTGGATGAGTACTCACGGTTGCTTTTCTCCCTCTTTTCCCCCTTTCCCTTCTACCTGGTTGTCGCAACCATATGCTGGAGCCCAGGAGCCAGACGCCACCGTCGACGACGACTCCTACTACACCGGAGGTGCCTACTACCACGTGCAGGCCGCTGCCGACGACCAGGAGTAGTTTAGGAGGATCCCAGGCAGGAGGCCTGTGCCTCTTTCGATATGTATCCCAGTTTGTGCTAGCCATCTTATGGCAACTTGTTTACTTATGTCTGTACTCACATATTGTTGCTTCCGCTGACTCATCTATGATCGAGCACTTATATTCGAGCCCTCGAGGCCCCTGGCTTGTAAAATGATGCTTGTATGACTTATTTATGTTTTTAGAGTTGTGTTGTGATATCTTCCCGTGAGTCCCTGATCTTGATCATACATGTTTGCGTGCATGATTAGTGTACGATTGAATCGGGGGCATCACAAGTTGGTATCAGAGCCAACTGCCTGTAGGAATCCCCCTTCCACACTCCTTGGCCGAAGTTGAGTCTAGTCATTGCAAAACTTTTACTAACATGGTTGTGCGGCTTACAGGCCCACATCACCATTGGGTGGTAGTAGGATCTTTTATTCCTCGACCTGTACTCTGGGACTCTGACATCTCTTCTATTCGGGTAAAATAAATTTTGCTAACCCTAACATTAGGATCTCATGATCACTTCCAACCGAAGAGCCCCTTGTTACAGATTATCGCCTGCTGCACCAGAAGATTCTGAAGATACTTTTCGATGTTCTTTTGAGAACTTGTGCTCATCGGGTTTGCAATTCCCTACCACCGAGACATCCCTATGGATAGCTACTTATACTTGCCATCCATACCTTCATTCTTGATTACTCTTGTTAGTACAAGATACCCTGAACTACTTCCCACTTTTCCGAGACTCGTTTGTGCTTACTGCCTTGTAGCTCTTTTCTGCACGATTACACCTACGGATAATTCCTCCCACTTATCGAAGATTTGTACATTCCTTGTGTTGCACAAAATTCTTCGAAATACTATTCAATTTTCGGAAAATCCTGAGCAGCTTATTGCTCTTGCATTCCTTGCCTTCCTGCATTATGGTTAAATCCATATTTCTAGTATTCTCCATTTACATCCTCTATCACTATCATTTCAAGTCCCTTGCTTCAACATGTTGTGAATGCTCGCAATCCTCAATCAGATCCTAGAACTCATCCTTCCGGCTCAGATGTCATTTTGGACAGGAGCTGGTTCTCGACCAATCTAATTACTGTCAATTGTACCCCTAAAGCTTACTCAAGTTATCCATCCTTAATCAGAGCGTTGCTTCTGATTCCTTGATTTTGAAATCATAAATTCCTTTGCATCTGAACTTTGAATTAGTCAGTTGTTTCTATAATCCAGTGCCTTTGCATTGTTTCTTCATTTGATGGTGCCAGTACTCACTTTAACAATGTTATGGACCGTCAGATACTTTGTTGGATTTTATCTGACAGCGTCCTTCATATTCAATGATCTTCTGAGCCGTCCTCGAATACATAATGCCTTGGGTAAATTGTATCCGCTGCTTTCTCAACCATGTGCTGTTTTCGAGCTTGTATGAATTACTCCTGGAGTTGTGGTATATGTTTCTAAGATGCCCCATTGGGTTGAACATATACCTTCCTTAATTTGTGTGAACCCAAAAGTCTTCATGGGTCATAACCTTTTGATATTCCGTCAGTTAAAATTTCAAACTCTAAACATTCTTAACTAAGAGCAGTAAATGAGAAGTTGTGTATTGGAGAAGTGGGAGTTGACCTTGAACCTTGCGTTCATGCCCATGGACACGATGCTGATCTTATCATGGATGCTTCTATTAAACCCTCTTTGGTATAATTTCATCTTATATATGGGAACTGGTCCTTTGCAACCCTGGTTCCGACCATGATTGATCATCTTTGATCCTTTTCTCAGACAAGTTGAACCACTTGTCCTCTGCAGATCAATGCACCCGTCCAACCTCTATCATGATCTACCTTCGAGTATTACCCCGTGGTATCTCGATAATAGCATAGAACCATATTACTTCTTGTGAGTTCTTCAAGTATTATTTCTCACCGATTCCAATTTTCCCCGGGTTCTGAGTTGTTAGACACTCAAGGACACTGATAAGTTAATCAATTCTGCACTCCGATTCAATAACTCTAAGTAATCTTTGTTGCTTATGAGTTTATTAATCCTTCAAGTCATTCCTAGCCTGATCGGCTATATCATTAATGTGCTAAATTTTAACTGTGCTACTTGGTCCTTATTCCCGGTGCACAGCCTTTGGCGATGAGCTAAGCTTACGTCGATTCCCTTGTCTTATCGTCCTACCTCGAATAACAAGCTTGATTCCGAATTGGTGTCGTATTCATGGTTCCAATAATCTTTCGCTGCATCAGTCCTTTTGCTAGATGCCGTCATTGTTCAATTGCTTCTTCGTGGAGCCTTTCGACAAAATTTGTCATGATCATCATCAGCATTCTGAGCTCTTCCAGGATATCAGTTGAATTCATGTTGAGGAATACCATCCTTGCCCTCGATGATTAGTGTTATCATCGACCACTTTATTGCCTTCCGTTCAACACAAAACTTGTTCGTGTTTTGTGTTATACCTTGAGTTCCTTGATATCTAGCGTTTGTTCTTCTTTACCTTGGAGTATTACCATCTTTTATGTCAAGAACGCTGTGAGAATTTCATCACCTAATAAGAATTCTTGATACCAGTGATACTTCTCGCCGTCTCCGTTTATTTCTTGGTCCCCTTGTTGTTTCTAACCGGAATACCGACAATTGAACTATGATGTGTGAATTCAAACTTCTTGGAACTCCATTGCTTTGAAGTGAATGGTCGATAGCTTCCTTCTAAGTCTTTTGGTTACTAAATCACCATTCTAACATTGATCATGCTAACTAAGCCCATATTTAGAGTATGTTTCCCTCGAGCATACATCATTATATCATTTGATCTGACAAATGTTATCACCTTACTCATATATTTGTGGAAATCCATCCTTTGGAAATCTCGATGAATTGCCGCTGAATTCACCAGCTCTACCTCCTCATCCTCTCCTTGGTTTAATGATGAACTCTTGTTTCGGAACTTGCTTCCATAGTTCATTTCCCGAGAATCTTGCAACGCCATCTTGTCAAATTGTGTTGCAGCCTTTCCTTCTCAGGCATCCTGAGTCTGAGGTATCCTGACACCAATCAGATCTGAATCTCGGTCAGATATCATGGTTGGAACATATTTCCAAAAGTTATAACGTTGATCTTTATATGACCCGGTAAGGTGGTGTAACATCCCAAATTTTCAATTTGGAATGTTATAAATAGATCATTCATGCATATCATATTCTATTGCATATTTGTTTTGCGATCCTCGAAATTCTAAGCAACTCAAGGACCCTCGGAGAGAGTTGGGGATTTCACCGTTTTCATATTTGAAATTTTTATCAAATATCGAAACGAGGATCATTTCTTTTATTATTCTTCTCTTCGAAAATATTTCCTATTAAAATATATGAGAGGAGATAATATGACTTCTCCAAAATAAAGGAAATATTGGATGAAAAATATTAAAATCAAATATTTGATTTTATTCGGATTTTATTTGCATAGGAAAAAATCGTGTTTTTCGAAATTGCATTATTGACCCAAATAAATGTTCACCTTGTACGGCTTATTTTTAGAGGACGGGGAAAATTTATTTTGGAATTTTTAGAGTCAGTTTAGTATTTCTTTTCTTTCTTTTTCTGCACATCGAAATATTAAAAAAAA